>NW_019234221.1:104222-138277 GCF_002742605.1 Olea europaea var. sylvestris
TAACCCTTGATTTCTAACAAGAAAAAATTCATAATAAATTTACCTCCGAAGATTATTTTATGACGTTTAGAAATTCATATATATTTTAATTGCATTGAGTATACGTTAGCAATCGATAGAAAGAAAAATGGTGAAATTCATATGGAAAATATCACCAAAATTGGAAAGGTCCTAAAATCACTATTTTGACATGAAAACTCACAAAAGAAGACACTTAGATTGTGAATACCATTGGACTGCAAGAAAATACAGAATTTGATGCTTGGAAATGCAAAATGATTCAACCATTTAAAAAATCTTGAAATTCATAATTTCAAGTAAGCACCTTAACCCAAAATTTATGATTATGCATGCTGGAATTTAATACAGCAACTATATCAAAAATTATTTTATTCTAATATTCTTAAAAATATGGAAATATTTTACATTTCAAATACAGCATAAATACGCTATGGATTTTGGTTTTCTTTTACAAACTCGCACATATTATACTATGTAGCAAAATCATCTATACAGAAAAAAATATGACAAAGCTCTGTGTACAGAGCTTTGTTTTATAGAGGTCTTACCGACTCCTCACATGGGGTCGGTCCCACGTGGGCCCCGATGTAATAAAAAATAAAGAAAAAAATCCTGATTCCACCCCTTTGTGAAAACCCTGTAAGGGTTTTGTAATGCCCAAAAAAATATCTGTTGCATTTTATTCCCATAATTCAGAACTAGAAACTTTCAGATTTATTTAATAGATAAACAAAACTACTCTCAAGGAAAAAGAAGAAAAGGTGGAGAGGCTTTGCATTACAGTACTTATCAAGAGTCGACTCAATAACTAGACTGCATTTGCCTGTCAGAATGTTAGCAAGAACAATTGGAGAAGGATCCAGCGTGATCATAAACTTTCCCAATGGATTCATAGTTGCATTAGCCACGATGTTTCCGATGGGGCATTGCAACTGCACCGAAGCATCTGTAGAAAATGGATATTTAAGATAATTGAGGATATCAAAAGTTTAGCAAAACTTAGACTATAATAAAAGTTGGTCAAACATACTTTTTTATCTTCAAATTTTGTAGGACCCCAACTTATTTTCCGTTTAGACACTTGCGTTAAGTTATACTGTCTCCCATATATGAAAATTATACATAGATCTACTACAGGAACATGGTCAATGACAGGGTTTTATACAAATATACACTTGCATTAAGTTATACCGCACCCATTTAGGCATTAAAGAAAAAAATGATCTGACCTGAACAATGAACATTAAAATGTGACACATTTGGATAACCATGAACCAGGTTGGATATATCAGCAGTTTTGCTAAAGAATGCTGTCATGGTGCTCGAAGGAAACAGAAACAAAATCTCCGGTGACCTAATGTAACAAATTCAATTTCATTTGACTAAAACAAATCTTGTCTGAAAGTTGAGCAGCCGACGTACGGTCGTGTATAACTTACTAGGAGAAAATCGTGCCACAGTGCCATCGTTCGTGCAATCTAGAGTCCCATTGACATTTACTGTGACGGGCAATTCAATAACTGGCAGTTGAGTTTCTGCATTTGATTCTGCTATTGTAAAAACACAGAGAAAAATCAAGAAATAAGTTTTGGGGGCCATTTATTATTGAAGTCTTTGCTAATTAGATGCTGAGAGATTTGCACATTAATGTCTCTTATTGCACCCTATTTATAGGGAAGAATGAAGTCATTTACTCCAGATTTTTTTTATTTATGGTCTTAATTTTGTAATTATATGTTGAAAATAAATAAGCAGTACAACTCATTCCCACATTGGCAATCTTATTACTTCTCTCTTTATTTGTAACCGTCTCCAAAGGTACAAGCCGACCAAACGTGGCTGGCAGAATGGCTGAGAATGTTTGACGCTAAATCAAGAGTTAGCATATCAAACAAATTGAACGGAATTACGCAAAAGCAAATTTTTACTTCTTAATTTACTCATCATAATTTTTCTATGCAAAAAGATATGTAAATTCAGCTACCAAAATGAAACAAACCCGTAACTTGGGTGAGTTCGAGCGAATTTTCCTAATTAATATGTTTGATATTCATCAAATATCACATCACTTGGGCAGTATTTTTGAGATATTTATGTTTTATTTTTATTTTTTATTTTATGATGACGGGGGAACCCACAGCAACTATCATTCGGGTGCGCACTGAGTAAACTCTCGAACTGACGCAATAGCCTGCAAACCACGCCAACCAGGTAAACCGCACTAGACAAACCCGGTACGACAGACTCGACTGAGAAAGGATATTTCTGTTTCATTTATCATGAGGAATGTGGTTCACAGTATCGATTTAAAAAGCTAAAAATCAAATCAATAAAATTAATTATATTATTAATATACATTAAACATATTAAGTGTTACGCTCCTATCTGAATCATTTCGGAAAGTCCACCACCACATCATGGGAGGTGTGGAACACTCATCCGAAGTGACTTCACCAATGGTGATGATCTGCTATCACACTACGAGGCATAGAAAATTCTGCGGGACTGACAGAAGCGCCCTCGCCCCTGAATCTGAGGCGAAATGCACTCCGGGGACCTCTGTCAGAGGATCCGCCACCAATTTCAGAATGAGATATTTGTCAAGATCTTTTCTGCCTCTAAAGTTTAAAGTGATTTGACGTCTCCATGAGGCTAGTTGATATGACGTATCAACTTTATGTCAACTCAACTCGGGAGAAGTAATTACCCCCCCACTCTATAGACGCGGCTAATTGACGCCTATGAGTAGACTCCTCATACCGTCAGATGTATACACGTGTCCCACATCCAACAGTTCTCCTCACATATAAATACCCAAGGCTTGACAAGAGGCAAAGGTAATGAAACTCTTACTACTTAGCACTCTATAGCAAGCAAATATATATATTCTCCTCCCCCACTATTTTGCACAACCTTGGTACTGTTCCGATCACCTGAGCCTAACTTGATCGTCGTAGTGTATACTGTTGCGCCACCCCCGCTTGTTCCGACCGTGTGCACCTGACCGTGCGTTGATTGTGCACAATGAGGTATACGTGGAGTGGCTATCGGTTGGCCAAGTGGAAGGTCCAATTTCCGAGGTCAACAGTTTGGTGTCGTCTGTGGAAAACTTCTCGTTCAAAGTTCTGCATTCTCCACTGGAGAAATCACCGAAAAACTAGTGACTTGCCCTGAAAAGGGCACGTTTTTGAAAAAGAACAAAGTTGAGTTATAACCCAAGTTCTCAACACCCTTGAAAAAGGAGATAGAATGAGTTCCAGCCATGAAGACAACAACCCCATGAGAGAGGCCTCTGAAGAAGAGGTGCTCCATAATAATGTCACTCACCAAAGACCCCATCACCAGCGTCGCCGAGGTAAAAGAACAGCCATGCTTACTGAAGGAATGACTCAAATAGTTGCGGGCATGAGAGACATCGCAGCTCAGAATATGGCGATGCACGAACTTCTCATGCAAGCCCGAGGTCACCAGGGCTCTCAAATGTCCCAAGGATCTTACCCAGTGTAGAAAGTCCCTGTATCTCGTTCCCGAGGCCATATGAGCCAGTACAGAGAACGCCCACTCGAAAGAGAAGTGGGCGCGGAAGCCACATCCTATGTGCAGGGGAGCCAGCCAGCAGAACCACAGCTAGGGGACAATTTCCCTCAAGAATATGAGGAACAAAGGTCAGTAAGCGTCTTCGACCGAATAGGGCAGGACCCTAGCAATAGGGTCTGCTCAGTGCGAAGATCAGTTCGGCAAGATCATGAGCAAGACACGTACCTCCTCCTCCTAGGAATAGGAGATATAAGAGGAACCTAGTCGATTGGAGAAGTCGAGGAGAAGCACCTCCACCTCCCTAGGATATTCAAGATGATGAAGGGTCAGATGGGCCTTGTTGATCTTATGAAATTGAGGATGACGATGATAACCTCCCTTTCTCAAGGGAGATCCGATGCTTCCCAATGCCAGCGAACTTCATGCCCCCTAAGATCCCCAAGTGTGAAGGAAAGGGAGACCTGAAAAAGCACCTCACCAAGTACATGACACAGATCAGGCTCAAGAAAGCCTCGCCTGCTTTGAAATGTCGAGCCTTCCACCTAACCCTGGGCAGAGCTGCTGAAGTGTGGTATAGCAAACTTCCTCCCCTGAGCATTAGGAGTTGGCCGGATTTGAAAAGACATTCTTGAACCTATACCTCTCACGCAGAGAAGGAGAGGCCCCAGTGCAACGCCTGCAAGATATGAGGCAGGCTCCTGGAGAAACGCTGAAAAGCTATCTCGCCAGATTTATAGACGAAATCACATACTGCGAACAAGTCACTGACAGAGAAGCCCTTTCAGCTCTGAAAGGCGGCCTCAACATGAACACTTTGTTCTTGAGGGACGTGCGCAGCAAGAATCCTGCCACCTATGACGAACTGGTGGAAATGATGAGAATAGAAATCGTCGGTGAAGAAATGATTGATCACCAAAACCGTGCCGCGCAGGGACTCCCTCTGCCTCAGAGGCAGGTAGGTTGAGGACCCGCAGCATACTTTGTTTCTCAGCAATGGACTCAAGGAGGTCACACAATAACTCCCACCTCCGGACAGGCACTGGCTTCCACCACACTGAATGCAATGCCGGTATTGGCATACGAGAATGCTCCTGGCGAAGCAGGACCATCTGATAGAACTGATAGTAAGAAGAAGAAGAAGTGATCAAACAGGCCCTTGGAAGGGGCAAGGTTTTGCATTCCACACTCCTCCAAGAGGAACGAATATCCTTGCAGATCTGCCTCCCCGAACAGGGGAGAAAGAAGGTATAGAGAGCAGTCACCCTGGAGAAGAGAATCAAGGGACTGAGGAGAGTCCAGACAAAGAGATCAACCCCGTTTTCTGGGGGCCAAATCATCAGGGAAATCGATACAATCATTGGGGGACCTCACATCGGCGGCAACACCAAGAACGCCCAAAGGAATTACATAAGGAAAGCAAAGGATCCATCAATGATCACTTACATTGTCAACGAGTCCTAAGAGGCCAACAGGATGGCCCCCAATTACCTTCTCCCAGGAAGATGCATAAGGAGTTCACCATCTCCATTGTGACGCATTGGTTGTGAGAGCCATAGTGGCTAGAAACGGACTCAAACGTATGCTCGTCGACAATGGCAGTTCGGTAAACGTACTGTTTGGCTCCAGCTTTGACAAAATGTAAATTGAACATGGGTTGATCCCCATGATTGACCCACTATTCAGATTTACTGGAGACAGCATCGTCCCACGAGGACGGATCACTCTGCCCGTCAAGATGGGTTCAGCTCCCCTAGTGGCCCAACACTTCATGGAATTCTTAGTGGTAGACCACAGATCGGCCTATCATGGAGTATTGGGCAGACCTGCTTTGAAAGATCTTTGGGCCGTCACATCCATCCACTACTTGTATATGAAATTCTCAACTGAACATGGGATTGCCACGGTCCGAGGCGACCAGATGGGCTTCAGGGCATGTTATTTGAATTCTCTGCGAAAGTCGGAGCCCCGAACTGTTAACGTGATCATAACTGAAGTTGCCAATGAAGTCAGAATGGATGTGAAAATGCTCGACACCCTTGAACAAGGGCATACCTCCGAACAGGAGGAAGACGTCGATATGGAAGATGCCCCTAAACAAGGACCCCTCTTGAAGAGTTAGATCCCCAGATAATTGACTCTAAGCAAAATGCAATCCCAATGGAAGAACTCGAAACTTTCTCCGCCAACCCAGAGGACCCTTGTTAGGTCTTGCGAATAGGGAATGCACTATCCCCTGAAGCAAAAGAAGAGATGATAAGCTTTCTGAAAAGAAACTTGGATGTCTTCGCTTGGAAGCATGAAGAGATGGTGGGAATAGATCCACGGATTAGTTGCCACCATCTTAACATCAACTCTTCCTGTGCCCCTCATCGACAGAAAAGACGTGCCCTCAACCCGGAGAGGTACTAGATGCTCAAAGACGAAGTAGGCAAACTTAGCCGCAGTGGCTTCATAAGGGAAGCCATCTACCCGAAGTGGATATCCAACCCGGTCCTGGTGAAAAAGCCCAGCGGAAAGTGGAGGGTGTGCTTAGACTTCACCAACTTGAATAAGGCACAGCTTCCCACTTCCAAGGATAGACCAACTTGTGGATTCCACCACTGGACATGAACTATTGAGCTTTATGGATGCATATTCAGGGTACAATCAGATATCCATGTTCCGACCTGATGAGGAAGCTACATCATTCATTACAGACAGAGGACTCTACTACTACAAAGTCATGCCCTTCGGATTGAAAAATGCTGGAGCTACATATCAGAGACTGGTCAACATGATGTTTGTCGAACTCATTGGCAAAACCATGGAGGTCTAAAGACTCCACGCAAGCGAACACGTAAGTCACCTCGACCAAACCTTTCAGATACTTAGAAAATATAAGATGAAGTTGAATCCCCTCAAGTGCACCTTTAGGGTGGCTTCGGGTCAGTTCATGGGGTATATTGTTAACCAAAGAGGAATTGAAGCAAATCCAGTAAAGATAACGGCCTTGGCTGAAATGAGGTCATCTCAGAAATTGAAGGAGGTCCAAAGCCTCAATGGTCGGATAGCCACGCTCAATCGCTTCATCTCCAGGGCTACAGATAAGAGCTTACCCTTCATCAATGTGCTTAAGCAACGAAAGAAATTCCAATGAACTTCTGAGTGCGAGGAAGCCTTCCAGGCACTGAAAAAGCACCTCGAAGAGGCACCCCTTATGTCAGAACCTCAACCAGAAAAGTCACTGCTGCTGTATTTGGCGATTTTAGACGTGACGGTCAGCGCTGTCCTAGTCAGAGAAGAAAATGAGCACCAGTTGCTAGTTTACTACATCAGTAAAGCACTCATCCCAACTGAAACACGCTATCCAGACATGGGGAAACTGACACTTGCCCTAATCACAGCCTCAAGGAAACTGAGGTCATACTTCCAGGCACACTCGATTGAAGTTATCATCAACTTCCCATTGAAGCGAGTGCTGCAAAGAACAGATACATCAGGACACCTGCTAAAATGGGTGATCGAGCTAAGCGAGTTCGACCTACTGTTCTGACCTCGACATGCCATCAAGGGCCAGACCCTTGCAGATTTTGTGGTTGAATTTGCCAAAACCATGGAAATGGAGGCAACAATGGAACCAGCCGAGCCCTCAACATGGAAACTATTTGTAGATGGATCCTCAAGAGAGGCTGGCTCCGGGATAGGAATTGTCTTGGAAAGCTCGGAGGGTCACAAGATAAATTACGCAGTAAGGTTCGGCTTCAAAGCCTCGAACAACGTTGCTGAATATGAGGCCATTCTGGAAGATCTTAGACTTGCTAAGGAAATGCAAGTCAGAAAGCTACTGGCAAGCAGCGATTCTCAGCTGATAGTGAATCAAGTCAATGGAAGCTTTGCGGCCAAAGACAGCAGCATGGTTGCATACTTGAAATTGGTTCTGGATCTAGTTCCTCAGTTTGAAAGGTTCGAACTGATTCAAGTCCCATGCCTAGAGAATACACATGCAGACGCCCTTTTAAAATTGGCCAGCAGCAAGGATTCTGAGCTACTAAAGGTCATCCCTATTGAACACTTATCGAAGCCTTCCATTTTCGGAGGTGAAGAGGTACTATGGATAGAAGGCACCCCATTATGGATGCAGCCCATCATTGCCTATCTAAAGGATCAAACACTACCTGTTTCTAGAAACGAGGTGAGAAAATTATGAAGCTCTTCTCCTGCAAGAGGATATGCTCTACAAAAGAGGCTTCGCCTCACCACTTCTCCATTGTGTAGGAGGCGAAGAGGCCACATATATACTTAGGGAAATCCATCAGGGAATCTGCAAAAATCACTTCGAAGGAACGGCTCTGGTACACAAGGTTCTCCGTCAAGGCTACTTCTGGCCGACCCTGAAAAGGGATGCTTGCCAGTTTGTCCAAAAATGTGACAAGTGCTAGCGCTTCTCAAATATTCAAAGGCAGCCTTCGCGGAGCCTCTTCGTGGTGACCAGCCCCTGGCCATCTTCCAAGTGGGCCATTGATTCATTGGTCCACTTCCAAACGGAAGAGAAAGCGCAACTTTCGCCGTTGTCGCCATTGACTACTTCACCAAGTGGGGCGAGGCTGAACCTCTTGCCAAGATCACCAAGGCGAATACTACGAAATTCGTTTGGAAGAATATCATTTGCAGGTTTGGCATTCCCCACTCCTTAGTGTCCGACAATGGGAGACAGTTCGACAACAGGAAAATGCGAGAATTGTGCGACGAACTGGGGATAAAAATGGATTTCTCAACGCCTCATCACTCGCAAGCAAATGGACAAGTTGAGACCGTAAACAAAACTATCAAGCATACCCTGAAAAGGAAGCTTGACACCTCAAAGGGGGCTTGGGTCGATGAGCTTCTTCACGTCCTTTGGGCCATCAGAACCACAAGTTGAACTGCAATAAGGAAAACACCATTCTCAATGACCTACGGAGCAGAGGCCATGAGCCCGGTCAAGGTCGAGATCCCATCACACCAACGAATACACTTCAATGAGATCAGTAACGATGAGGCCCGAGTAAACGAACTTCACCTCCTTGAAGAAATGAGGGATACCTCCCAGGTGAATTTGGCAAAGTATCATCAAAAGATGACCCGCTATTATAACTCCAAGGTTAGAAACCGAACTCTTCACCTAGGGGACCTCATCTTCAGAAGAGTCTTCCAATCATCAAAGCCAACCTGGTCCGGAGTGTTGGGACCGAACTGGGAGGGTCCTTACCGCATCCGCAGGGAATCCCGACCTAGCACTTTCGAAATTAAAAACATGGCAGGGAAAGCACTACCTCATCAATGGAACATCGAAAACTTGAGGAAGTACTATCAGTGATGAGCTTTTGTTCTGATCCGATCTCATTTGTAATTTCCCTAGCTTGCTGAGTGCTGAAAATGCCTTAGTAAAGGGTAATGTAACTTCTCTAAGTAAAGATACTTCAGTTCTTTGTCATATCGCTTAATAAATTGTTACCTCAGTCCTTCAATATGTCTACTTAAGTGATCTGATCTTCTGTTATTAACTGGTTATTGTTAAGAGGAGCTTGATGTTTACTTAAGCGATCCGATCTTCTGATTATTGTTAAAAGGCGCTTAATCTTAAGTGCTTGTCATTCATATATGTGTAAACATATCAACACGATAAGAAACAGAAGCAACAATACTTGGCAAAAATTTCATTTTATTCACTTGAAATTGATTTACAAAAGAGGCCGAAATCATTACAAGATTAGCCTTATTCTACAGGAGGGCCTTTCCCGCCAGCCTCTGCCTCACCCGTCTCGGGGGGCCCTAGAGTGTCCTCGACAAGTCTATGAGGCCGGCCTCCAGTAGTTTCCCCGAACTCTGCCTCTAAAGAGGATATTTCCAGAGTAGGGATGGACCTCTTTCAGCCGACCCAATAAGCCTTGGGCACTCCAGGAGGCCCAAAAATTTGCAAAGTCATCGTATAGGGAATGCTCCTCGAAGTGATCAATGAAATTTTGAACAGCCACTTCCCCTGTCGACTTCAGTTCCTCCTTCAAGGAGGCGATTTCCTCAGATGGGGCCTCTACCCTCTGCCTCAGCTCCGCTTTTTCTTTATTGGAGGCCTCCAGAACCTCCGTGGTGAACCGGTGGTGCTCATTAGCGTGATCCACTCTTCGGGTCATAGCAGCCACCTGGCATTCCACTTCATAGAGCTTATTCTTCGATCGCTCTATATCTCCTTTGGCAGCCGCCAGCTAGGCCTCAGCCTCCCTTCTTCCTTTCTCTTCCTCCACGACCTTGGCCCGGGCCTCCCTTATCGCATCCCCATATTGCATCGCCTCCTTGAGGCGCTTGGCGAGGTCCTCCCTCTTGGCATTGAGATCTTTCACCAAGCCTTCGAGCTGGATGCTGATGCTTAGAGCCCGGGCCACACAGGCACTATTGGCTGCCACTAAGTCTTCGGCAGTGCAGAAAGCGGTGTGGTCCCTCCATTCTTCGGTCCAGTACTTATTGTGGACCACCGCCACTGCAGTCATTTCTAGGGGGAGAGCCTCCAGAACTTCTTTTACTGGCTCCTCGGAGTTCATTCCCAAGAAGTCCACCTCCTTTGAGGGACGGGCTCTTTTCCTCTTGGGTTGCCCCGGCACCTGGGCGAGAGGCACAGCAGCAACTGGAAATGTGGCCTGGGCAGGAGAAGCCTCTGATGGCACAGGCATTTTCTCCGAAATGGCCACCCCGGTAGGAATTGTAGTTTGCCTCAGAACGGAAAGTGGCATCGCCACTGTTGGTCGCCTCGAAAGGGCAGCAGGCTCTTTGCCCTTTCGAAGCAGATTGGTCTCAAGATCCTGAGGCACCTCCTCCTCTGTCGGAGGCTGAAGCATCTTGCTGGCGTCCACCAAATCCTCCATCTGCTTCTTATAGGCGGCGGAGGTCTTCAATGCCCTCGCTTCGGCCATCATCTGTTGTATGGTCTTGAAGTCGGGCTGGAGAGGCATCTTATTATTAAAGTTATCTGCAAGAAACAAGTAAATTAGTGCAAGTGTAAACGACTCGGAAGTACTGAAAGGTATTCGCTTTGAGATATTACCTTGTGAGGCCATCAGGTCATGTGTCAGAAAATGAATGTTTTTTCTGATCAGCCGGTGGTACGACCTTTTCTTCAGAGGCGGCTGATATATGATGCAGATGATGTCGAAGTCGTCAGAGGACAGCTCGCACCGAGAAAGAGTGCCTTCAAAAAATGAACACAAATGTTTGTTATGATCCGAACCGAAGAGAAACAAACAAAAAACACAGCTACAATACTCACTAAGTGACGAGTACTTCGTGGGGGGACCGTAAGAGGTGCCACGGGGTCCCCCTCCATCGTGTCCCATCTCCCGACAGCCCAGTACCACGAGCTCTTCCACTCCTTGATGGAGCTCAACAGATCGAACACAAAAGGAGTGTGGAAACTCCAAGAGGTCAGGTAATTCCAGTCCCTGGTCTTATCCCCCTCGGCTGTTACTTTGGGAATGTAGAGGGTATGAAAAATAGAGAAGGGCATCTCCACCCCAAGTGACGCTTCTTTCCATAACATCCAAGAGCCCACCATTTGGCTCCAAGAGTTCGGGTTCAGTTGGGTCGGTGCTAAGCCATAAGACCTAAGCATCATCCAAAAAAAAAGGGTGAATTGGAAGCCTAAGACCGGCCCTAAGGATCGCCTCGCTTATCGCCACGCACCCTGGCCTAGGGTAGTAGGCCCTCTCGTCAGGTTCGGGTAGGATCAAGTCTATACTATCTGAGATTCTATATTCAGTCCTAAGTCTTTCTAGGTTGGCCCCCTTTAGCTTGGAGGGATAATCTGACGCCCCCAATGCTCAGAGGTATTTGCTGGGCTATCCGGCCTCTTCCAAATGTTCTCCCCCCCAAGTATCGCTTCGGCTACTTCGGAGGATGTCGTCACAATGGGCTCGTCCATCCGCACTAACTCCAACCCCCTCCCCGAACTAGCACTACCCTCAGAAGCCATTTTCAGAAAGGAAATATCTCAAATATTTACTGAAACTTACGAGTTTGAGTATTCCCCAACCGAAAATGGTCAAAAAGTGGTGTGTAGTCGCCGGAAATGCTTGAAGAACGCCGAAAATCACAAAGAGTTTTAGAGCAAATGGGATTTTCTATTTTCGCAAGAGTGAAAAGCTCCAAAGACGCTCAAGTCCACCTTTTATAAAGCGCTCCAACTAATCTCCACCATTGAATTCAAATGCAATCAATCTAGACCATTCTTCGCATCATCAATCTAGAACGCTAGATTTGATCTACGCCTAAGATTTTACTGTGACCCTCACACTCGCATAAAACGCATTGCCTCAGTCACCACCAACCGTCAACAATAAGTAGCCGCAATAGCCTTTTAGGGGAATGGGCACTACACCCAACTGTCACCTTAGAAATACGCAACAACTGTCAAATGATTTAACGTCAGATTCGCCCGCCTCAGATGGAGCTCCTCGCTTAACTTTACAAAGCTTAGATGCACCTGACGCGAACTCCTTGTGGGTCATCGCTTCGATCGCTGCGTTTTCTACTAAACTTTACAAAGTTTTAGCCATCTCCAACGCATCGTCCCCTGTGGTTCAGCGCACCGGTGGCAGATGAGCTCCTCACTCAGCTTACAAAGCTTAGACGCACCTAGCGCGGAGTCCCCTGTAGGTTATCGCCTCGGTCGTTGTGTTCCCTCCTAAGCTTTACAAAGTTTTGTCATCTCCCAACGCGTCGTCCCCTGTGGGTCAGTGCACCAGTGCAGATGAGCTCCTCACTCAGCTTTACAAAGTTTAGACGCACCTGAAACGGAGTCCCCTATGGGTCATCGCCTCGGTCGCTGTGTTAACCGTCTCCCTACACATCGTCCAGTTGGGCAGCACCTCGATCTCACATAAATTTTTCCATCATGTAGTAGCGAAGCTTTAGCGCGTTTGCCTAGGATCAACGCTTCGGCGAACGCAGAAGATCGACCCTCAAGTTCTCACAAATCACAGTCTCCATCCCGAGGCATACATACTCGATTGGGAAGACAAGTCCACTTATGATATAAATTTTTACACGTGGACTTGGGGGACTCATGTTACGCCCCTATTTGAACCACTTCGAAAAGTCCACCACCAAATCGTGCGAAGTGTGGAACACTCATCTGAAGTGACTTCACCAATGGTGACGATCAGCTATCACACTACGAGGCATAGACAATTCTACGGGACTGATCGAAGCGCCCTCGCCCCTGAATCCGAGGCGAAACGCACTCCGGGGACCTCTGTCAGAGGATCCGCCACCAATTTTAGAATGAGATCCGTGTCAAGATTTTTTCTGCTCCTAAGGTTTAAAGTGATTTGACGTCTCCATGAGACTAGTTAATATGACGTTTCAACTTTATGTCAACTCAACTCGAAAGAAATAATTACTCACCCACTCTATAGACGCGACTGATTGACGCCTATGAGCAGACACCTCATACCGTCAGATGTATACATGTGTCCCACATCCAACGGTTCTCCTCACCTATAAATGCCCAAGGTTTGGCAAGAGACAAAGGTAATGAAACTCTTACTACTTAGTACTATATAGCAAGCAAATATATATATTCTCCTCCCCACTATTTTGCACAACCTTGGTACTGTTCCGATCACCTGAGCCTAACTTGATCGTCGGAGTGTATACGGCTGTCACCATCCCCGCTGGTTCCGGCCATGTGCACCTAACCATGCGTTGATTGTGCGCAGAGAGAAATACGTGGAGTGGCTATCGGTTAGCCACGTGGAGGTCCAATTTTCGAGGTCAACATTAAGTAAACGATGAGATATGCTTACCCAATTTAACTAATTAGATTGTTAAAATAAAAAAAAAAAATTTAAAAATCTCACTTTAAATTAGGGGTATTGTGTCCCTCGACTCGCTCACCCTTGGCTTGACTTGGTTCTCGCCACATAATTCTTATATTTTCATGTTTTAACCCTAAGTTTTTTTTCTCTTTGTAACGATTCATAGAAAACTATTACGAATTAGCCTCTGCAAAAAATGACTACCATCACAAATTATAGTATCAGTATTCATTCATGCCTGAATTTTTTGAAGTCTCAGCTATGTTTAAAATATGTGTTATACTGTTAAGAGCCATCCATCCTTCTTATAGGTTTTCCATTTTAAGTGAAAATGAAAATAATTTGACTAATAAAGCAATACAGATGTATATAGTGAAGAACTTAAATTCATTGAAAGAAATAATATTTGTATAGTTAATAGAATTTCATAAACTACAAGTATTCATGAATTTATAAGCGTTTACACTTTATAAGCATTTATGAAAGGTCGGACGAAGAAACTTAAATCGGAGTCAAACAAGGTCATACGTACCAGTGGTGTAACAATATAGTGGGTTGTTCGAATCGAATATGAGGGTGTAGCATGATGGAAGAAGTACTAGGAGTGAAGGCACCGGTGAAATTGTTATGGCCTCTATATAGTAGAAGAGTTCGGGCTTCTTACTTAAAATTTTAATTTTAGATGAGTTTAGGATTGTTTAACATTTTTGAATTAAGTTAACATGCTACATAGACAGTGTATGTAAATATGCAGTTTACTGGTTCTCACTAAATCTAGAAACAAAAACAATTGTTCTGTCAATGATACTTGGATTTATTTCTTAGCAACCAAATACTACTGGAATAAAAAACTTCCAATGTAACCTTTGATAATGCACGAAATGCAGCATAAAAACATAGTTAATACTAGTCGTTATCACGTGCGTTGCACGAATTTTGTATCTATCGTATTATTTTTACAATTGCATAGCAACATTTATTTAGAAAAAATATGCTTATATATATCATGCTTGAATAAGATATATATAAACTATTTTGCTTATATTCTTTGATAGTATTGATATGATTGAATTGAATGTGAAAATTATATTTCCAAATTTTATGTAATTCAATATTGTAAAATTGAAAAAAAAACTTTTCACATAGTGCGGAGTAAAAATAAAAAAATGTGCGGAGAGAAAAAAATCTCCGCACAATGCGGAGAGTGTTGAACCATGTGCGGAATAATAATAATAATAAAATATCTCCACACAGTGCGGAGAGATGACAAACCAACTCTCCGCACAGTACAGAGAGCCAAAAAAAACTCTCTGTACCACACCATGGCAAAACTCTCTGCACAGTGTGTAGAGAGTTGAACCATGTGCGGAGTAAAAAAAAGTGCGGAGAGAAAAACCTCTCCGCACAGTGTGAAGAGAGTTGAACCATGTGTAGAGAGTTTATAAACTTTTCGCACAGTGCGGAGTAAAAAAAAAAACTCTCCGCCAGAGCGAAGAAGATTTTATAAAATTTCCATTCACGTTTTTTATAAGTACATCCCACGCTAAGTTAATCCCTAATAAAATTTTAAAAAAATATTATTAACATCCACGTCATTTTCAATTTTGCCCTTATTAAATCCATTTATTTAAATATTATATATCCACGTGAATTTTATATATTCAATCTACTTTAAATACATTCCTAACACTATAGATTCGTACAATTTCTAATACCATAAAATCTTTCAAAACAAATGAATGAAATAAGAACAAAACAAGGGATATTTAAAATGAGATAAAATAATTATAATTGGATTACTAACAATAATCTTTTCTGGCATTTATGATTGGCAAACTCATCATTATATCCGAGAATACCTCTTCTTCTTTTTTTTTTTTTTTTTGGCCTAAAGAAGGCAATTTTTTTATTAAAGAAATCAAAAAAATGATAACTTTGCTGGATCATCCGTAGGTGGATGTCAAATTTCTATATGAGTAAGCTTAGAATAATATTAAAACTTAAAAAAAAAAAACAAAAAACAAAAAACAAAAGTCAAAAGACAAATTCCAGTTTCCCAAATCTCAATGTTCCCGCCTCCGGTCCCCCTCCTCTCCCCCTCTTTCGTTCTTCTCCGGCAACAAGGTGTTGCCCGCCGTGTCACTGGACAAAATCAAGACATGTTTTTCCTCCTCAAACACCCACCCCACACCCACAAAAAACTAAAACCCACCACCCTACAGCCATGTCCAAACACAATCTATAATCATCAGCCACCAGCCATCATTTGGTTTTGAAAAAAATGGAAAAGAAGAATGAGAAAATGAAGAAGAAGAACAAAAGAATTGCTGGGGTTTGTTGGTAAAACTCAGAACTGAACAGTAGCCGGCTGCCAATTATAATTTGTCGTCCGACAGAATATAATTTTGATGATTTGGGTAGAATTGAAGTAATTGATTCAACAAATGAGTGTGAATTTTATTATTACTTATGTCTATTTAAGTAAATTTATATATGACTTAAAATATAGTAAAATTTTATTTTTAAAAGTGGATATACTTATAAAAAGCGTGAATGTAAATAGAGCTATCCTTATTTAATTATTCGAATATTGTTTCCCATGTAAATAGGAATTGTTACCTGTTACTTAGGGGATTGAATTAGTCAGGATATACACTTTTTTTTTTTTTTTTTTAAAATTCCTAAAACATAGGAAACTGAGTTGCGAGGAATTCCTTTATATACGGGTGTAACCTTTCATTCAAAGGTGAAAAATAAGAAAAATAATTCTTTACTCTGGATTTTTTCATAGTATCAGAACTTCATATCTAAAAATAAAATAAAAAATTTCCTTTCAATTTAACCTAGACAGAATCATGGCCTCTTCAGGAGCAACGAAAACCCAACCTTCTGATTCAACGGAAGTCAATTCTGGGTTATCATCAACTCTTCCAAGTACTTGTGGAATATCCAAAGGCTCCGTTTCGCTGATCACAATTCATAAGCTTAACTGACTCAATTTTCTGCAATGGTGCCAATCAATAATGATGTATATCAGTGGCAGAGACAAGGATGATTATTTGACAGAGGAGACAAAAGAACCTCAGAAGGTTGATCCTTCATACAAATTGTGGAGGACCGCGAACAATATGGTCACGTCGTGGCTGATAAACTCAATGGAAGCAGATGTTGGATAAACCTTTCTGTTCTATAAAACAGCAAAGGAGATTTGGGATGTTGCCAAAGAAACTTTCTCCGACAGTGAAAATGTAGCTGAAACATTTGAGATTGAGAGTCAAATTGAGATCTAGGCCCAGGCGAGCTCAACGTCACCCAGTATTTCAGTATCCTCACTTAATACTGGTAGCAGCTAGATATTTTTTAGTGTCTTGAGTGGGACTGCCCGACTGATGCCCTTAAGTACCAGAAGATTATTGAGGAGTGGATCTTTACATTTCCTGTTGGTCTCAACAAGAACTTGGACGAAGTCAGGGGAGGATTCTCTCAACCAAACCACTTCTCTCCATCCGTGAAGCATGTTTTGAGGTCCGCAGGGAAGAAAGTCGAAAGAAATTGATGCTGAAATACCTCTCTCCTCAAAGACCAGTCAATGAGGGATCGACTCTTGTTGCAAGAGGACAATTCAATCTGCCTCAGGATCAACGCTGTAAGTCTGATAGACAAAGTTATAGTTATTTATTGCACAAATTTTTATCGGCAAAGTGAAAATTGGTCTCCAATAGCCACTATTCCATAATTTCCATTGGAGACAACAGCTATATTTCTAGTCGTCGTTCTGCGTGAACCGTTCCATACTTCAACGGCAGCCAAAATGCCTAGTACATGAACTTGACAGCCTTTTTCTCCATGTCCATCATATTTATGCCATCTCCAAAACTATTTAATCGTAAGATGCTTTTATTTTAGACAATATCAAGTGAACTAATCCTAACACAATGTTTAGAGAACATGGTAGTGATCATTTGAACTACATAACAACGATATACGGATAGCTTGGCTCAATATTTTTATATAGAGGAAAAGGGCTAATCCACACCAACTAAATCTGAATGTACATGTTTGGTATGAGTTAAAATATGACAGATTTATTTGCTCTTTGTAATATGGATAAAAGAGTGTTGGGTTTTGAAGGAAAGAAGTTATGAAAAATAGGAGATATTTCTTATGAAATTTGAGAGCTTTATAGATGAGTTTCTACGGTACACTCAATTCTGTGTGTTTTTTTCAAAGATTTTTTTTTTTTTTTTTTTAAACAATAGAAATATGCCTTCCTTTTATAGAGAAAATGGAGTTAGTGCTAAAAATTTCTACCATTACTACAAAATAGCAGCTGTAGTTTATCCTCATTCGTGTGTTCTACATAATGTTTAAGTGGGCTGCGTGTAGTTGATTTTCAAAGTTCTAGCTTACATTTTTGAATATTCAATTTGACTATATAAATTGAATTATAAATCTTACCCATTTGACCCTTCTTTGAATCTTCCAAAATTGTTTAAGTGTTCTAATTGGATTTGAATTTTTGAAGATTACAAATTAATTTATAACTTTTAACAAAGCACTGTTGGCACTATTTCTAGTACTGAATATAACCATGGATAAACTAAAAGAAAAATAGTTTAACAATAAAAAATTCTTTGGATTTTGAATCTCTTTTATATTTTCCTAATTTGAATCATGTTACTTGTACAATTGATTTAACAATGTATAAGTTGACAAGCATAATGTCCATTGATTTGAAAAATTATTTTTGAAATCAATGACAAGTTCTTTACACCTTACACATTATTGGACCCATTGTACAAATTCATTGCACAAATAGATTAATTCTACTAAAGAATATTTAATTCACAAAATGTGCATCTTTTTTTGGGATCCTCATTTGACCGGCTATTAGGGGAACATGCAAGGGTCATAAATCGACATTCTCTATACTGACTCGATGAGCTCATTGTGAGATTTGTAATACATCAAGAATCGAATTATTAAGACAACTATAGAGATCACAAGACTGATTCGAACATGATGACTTGATCACGAAGTTGTTGGAACACTTTTTAAAAAATTCCAGCAACTCCTTTTAAGGATCCCATTTGACATGACTTTCTAGGCATCAACCTAAGTTGGAAAATGTGCAAATTAGGTTCACTTCTCTAATTTTTTAGTCATCAACCCATACTTTTTTCACTTCCATTAAATCAAGTTCAAACAAGAATATAACTTTCTATTTCATTCAATTTAGTCCCTATTATTTTATTTCAACCCGAATTCTCCATATTTTCAAATTAAAATAAAATCACAAATATTGCGGTTTTTGGGACATAAAGTGGGTTAACTCAAAAATAAGCTTTCCTTTCTAATATCCAACTTTAAAATTAAAAAAGTGAGGTTACGAATTTTTGGGACGTTACAACGCGGACTTTGAAGCAAAAGATTAGACCACCCATAATGGTTAAATGGTGCAAACTGTCGGTTGGGTGGATAAAATTGAACACAGACGAGAATTCTAGGGGGGGCCGACGGGAGGGAGACTCCTGGGACAATGATGGTGTTTTTGCATTAGCCTTTCTATAAGTTTTACGAAGTTTGCACTAATTTTGAGGCTGAGTTGAGGGTTGTAACGGGTTGAGGATTTGTGCAAGGTTTTAAATGGAATGCCACTTTTCTTCCCGATTCATGATTTTGATCTTTTCAAGACTTTCAACCAAAACTCCAATATCTACTAAAATTTGGGCCATACTATAATAGAATGTTTGGATGGTGTCGAATTTATCTATGGCTATACAATCTATGATTAGAAATGAAGGTGGCTCTTGGGAAATGTAATATAAGGGTCCATTTGATTGTAAGAATGACATTTGGGTAGAAAGAAAACAAATTTCGAGGAAATGAGTTGTCTAGAACTTATTTTATTAGAAATTGTCAATTAAATGTGTTTGATTGGTATAATTTTTCATTTGAAAAATGTTGAAATTTTAAATCTTTTGGTATTCGTTTGACTTTGTTTTCATGAAAATTGTCAATTAAAGTGATGAATTTTGTTACAATTGTAGATAGAATTTGTTTTCATTTAAAAAAAAGAAAAAGAGAGAGACTGGAAAACTCAATTTCCACCGCAACCAAAGGAAAATTAATTCCTTAAAAACCAAAAAAATGTGGTCACGTAAGGGGTTAATTGGAAAACCAATTTCATGCCATCAAACATACTATTTGGTGGAAAATGGAAACATGCCCTAAATTCTTAGACCTAATTCAAGACAGTCTAAGGGAGATCAGTATGAAAGTAACTCACAGATTTCAGGAAGCGAATAAGGCTGCTGATGTTTTAACCAATGAACGATACATGAAACAAGGATACAAGGAATTTTTCAACAATTTTCTTCCATTTGTACCAGATGTTAAAGGTGACACATGTGCATATGATGATGATTATAGTTTTATACTAATTAGCTTTCATATAATTCTTTGTCAAATTTATATTTGGAGTTTTCTCAGGAAAACAGTGTCCCCACGTTTATTGCTTTATTGCATTCTCCCTATGTACTTCTAGAGTTAAGGTTACACGTCCCTCTTGTTGGGTGCGGAAGCTCTAATAACACGCGTTGATTTCAAATCGGATTATAAAGAACGAGATTTAATGACAATATTGAAATATACTAGTTCACACCACGAAAACACAAGATTGAATTTGTAAAGAAAGAACACAAAGGATAAATGCAGAGGATCGATATTTATTAATTCAACAGTATGGAGAATACAAGACAGACTAACAATACTGCTTCTATGTTACTCTCTACAAACTGACCAAAGGAGCCTCGTGTTTATAGGCTAACCCTAGAAGAGTCCTAAAACGCAAGAAAATATATTACAATTAGGAGACTCAATTTCAACAGGATTTTGTTTCCTTATTTAACTTAGTTTCCTTAAACCCTATATTAATATTCTCCTAGTCCAAGTCGAATACGCCTCTTCAAAAGACTCCTATTTGAGTCATACTCCTAACAATCTCCATCTTGACTCAAATTTCAGTGCTACGAACAAAACTCCTAGATTTCAAATTCATCTGCATCGAAATTAACTGGTCGAATCTCCTCAACATATTAACCACTCCATATAAATCAAACACTCGTCCTCTGCTCGGCGTCCACAACGGACACCCGAACCCAATCCCCAGGATTCCCAATTCCACCAAATAATTAATGTTGATCACACAGGGTCGAAGCACACCTTGTAGCAAGAACCAAACCAGATACTTGATCAGAATGCCCCTTGCTAGAACTGTCACCTTCAACATTCCTAGAAGCATCCCAGACATTGCTGGCACCACGGTACCTACGCTCAATGAGTCCTACCCCAGCAACTGAACATAGTGTACTGGCTGAAATTGGTAGCAAAGTGGAATCACCAACGCTCTCCCTAACAGCAGTATTTTGAATTGACTCAGAGTCCAACACGAGGTACTGTACCAAATTGAACTTCCACCACGGTACTAAACTTGTCTAAATGTCTCCTCTTAACTGGTTCTGCATTCCCCTGCAAAATGCATAATTGGGATCTTTTCCGTCCCTCCGGTACAACTCGGACTCCCTTTCGGACCTTCAAGACTCCACCTTCTCCACATAATTTATACCCTTTTGCATCTAGGGTATTTAACGAAATGAGATTCCTTTTCAGGTCAGGAACATGTTGAACCTGATCAATTGTTCTAAATGTTCCATTACGTAGCCTCAATCTGACTCGATCGATCCCAGCAATACGGCAAGATTGGTTGTTTCCCATTACAACTCCACCCTGCTGAACAACCTCATGTCTGAAATAAACTTCTATCGGAACACATATGGTGCGAACATGCTAAATCAAGAATCCACTCCTCGTCAGGTTTAGACTCAATGTTAGATGCCATGATCAACATCACATCTTCGCTACCTGAACAATTCTCTACTACATTGGTTTCGTCTGAATTCAAAAGTTGCACCCCACGATTTGCAGCTAAATCACCTTTATCCTGCAACATATCGCAATCCTTCCAAATATGTCCCTTCTTTTTGCAGTAGTAACAGGTCACATTGCTAAATCGAACTCTTGATCTGCCTCTTCGTCGACCATCGTGAGATACAAGAGCTTCCCCATCCCTTGATATAGCTCCATCCAAATACTTCATTTTCTCCTTTGAGTGCAAAATATCATAGACATCTTCTATAGTCAAAATATCTCAACTATACAAGATAGTATCCCGAAACGACACATAAGACTCAAGCAGCGAATACAATAGGATCAAGGCAAGTTCCTCTTCATTGTACTTAACTTCCAACATATCCATATCTACAACTATTTCCATGAACACGACAACATGGTCTTCCAAAGACTTTCTTCCGCCATGCGATGTGAATACAGTTTCTACTTGAGAGCCAGTTTATTTGTAAGACTCTTAGTCATACACAACTGCTCCAACTTCAATCACAAAGTAGCTATCGTTTCTCCTTCAAGACATCCTTCAGAGTATTGTTGGACGGATGAATCAATGAAACAGTCTTTCGATCCTTCTGTTGTTTCTCCTCCGTTGTCTCAAAACCGAGCAATGCATCGTCCAAATCCAACTGCGTCAAAACAACCATCATCTTTATTTGTCACAAAGAAAATCTTGTATTGCGATTTAGTTGCGAAATATCATACTTCAACCCAGCCATCCCGAAAAAATCTCAACCAATCTACGAAAGGAACCAAGCTCTGATACCACTTGTTGGGCGCGGAAGCTCCAATAGCACATGTTGATTCCAAACCGAATTATAAAGAACGAATTTTAATGACAATATTGAAATATACTCGATCACACCACGAAAACACAGGATTGAATTTGCAAAAAAAAGAACACAAAGTGTAAACACGGAGGAATAATGTTTATTAATTCAATAGTATGGAGAATACAAGACAGACTAGCAAGACTGCTTTTACATTACTTTCTACAAACTGACCAGATGAGTCTCGTGTTTATACGCCAACTCTAGAAAAGTCCTAAAAGACAAGAAAATATATTACAATTAGGAGACCCAAGTTCAACAGGATTTTGTTACCTTATTCAACTTAGTTTCTTTAAGCCCTAGGTTAATGTTCTCCTAATCCAAATCGAATACGCCTCTTCAAAAGACTCTTATTTGAGTCATACTCCTAACACCTCTCCCTTTGTACTCTCACTTTAAATTAATAAAACGTGGTTTGGATATCCAAACCCCCAATTGGTTGAGGTAGAGAGAGGCCTAAAAATGCTACATTGGCTTTAATGATATTTCTATTTAAATGTTATTATTCTTTGGTTACCGCAAAAATACGTTACTAAATAGCTAGATGTTAACAAAGATACATTGGGTACAAAATGGAGACAAATATCTTCGTCTGTTTATTGGCGTTCTTTCTTCAAGTCAAAGGTCTATATAGCAAATTTTTATAATAGGTTTGGCAATGCTCTTATGGAAATAAATGATCAAACAACATGGACTATCCAATTTCTTTGGCAAGAATATAAGCTCTGATCTTGCATATGTAGTTGATGACATAGGAGTTAAAATGAATATGGTCGATTAAACATCTGAATTTTTCAGGGCTATTTTGTAGCAGTTATTCCTACTAACCTTACTTTAAAATTAATCGAACGATCATGTGTATATTGGTTTGCATAAAAAGAATTCAACTTTCATTACAACAACATTAGCCTTACTTGTTCGAATTTGCTGGAGAACACAAATTCATTTAAGAATTTTAATGTTATTCTACAAATATAAAATATTGTTCATAATCATTTGGAAATTATATTCATTAAGATTTATATTTATTTAATGTCACTGAAAAATTATAACATAAATAGACATTGGCTCGTTCAGAAATGGGAAATTTTGAGCACAAATGGCTGAATCAACTACGAGCTTATCAGCGACATACTTTTCTATTAAAAATCCACCTTGTTGATTCTCAAATTAGTGACGGATTTTTAGAGTGAAACCTTGTTATGCTTTAAGAAGGTTTTAAAATGTATCAAGGTAGTTTCTTCTAGTATCTATGCATTCACTTAGAGGTGGCAATTGGAATGAGCGATTCATTGGCTTGGCCAGGCTCGGCCCATGGGCTAATCAAGCTCATCTAGGGACAAGTGCGAGCCGGAAGCAAAAATATATATTCATCGACCCATGAGCTCGTTAAAAAAATGTGACCAAACGGTCACATTTCAAAGAATAAAAATAAAAATATATATGAGCTTGTGGGCGAGTTGAACTCCGCCCACGAGCACAAGCAAGAGACAAGCCGAGCTCGTGAGCTCATGGTCCGAGTCCGCTCAATTGGGCCCATTAACACCCCTGAATGATTCACCCCTCAATTTGCTAATTCCTAGAATTTTTTTTATCTATTAATGTCTTGATCAAAAGTCAAATTAATCAAGTTGAAAAAAGCACAATCTTTAATGAATTAACCTAGAATGGCTTCCTTAAAGGAGAATAACGATGATAATTATGATGAACCTACATAATTTATGATTAGGTGAATGGTAGAATAAAGTATGGAAAAGGGCTCACGAGATATCTATCTCCTATTTGACATTGTATACATTATAATTTTATTGGTTGGAAGTTTAATTATATATCTCCCCCCGAAGTTCGTAATTGTTCCTCGTACCTTTGTGGTGGTTTGAATTTATAAAACAAAAAAATAAAATCCTGCTCGTGCGGACACTTGTGTCAATTGAATGGAAAAATTAAATTTGCATTTGTTCCATAATTTTATCAACTCTTTGGTCGTTTTACTCTTATTAGAACTTCCCCAATCTATGATATTTATTATGTTATAACCCCTCGGGGCATAACTTAGTGGTGCGGTGAGGTAGTCTCAGTCTTACTGGCAGCCGCAGTGTGAGGGTTCGATTCCTGAGATATGGAATTAGACACTTTGTGGGCACCAGTGTACAGGCAAGCTCTTGTTCCCTGGCCTGCTAAGGCACATCCCCCGATTTACCTCCCTCACGATGTTTCAGGGATAGGGTGATGAGGGCTTTCAAGATTTGGGTTCAACCTTTTATTTATTTATTATGTTATAAAAATATTTGACTTGAAAAGAGTGCAACAAGGGAACCAGTTGGAGCTCCTAGTTGTACTTGGCAATAGATATATGAAGCGCACCCATCGTCTACTTGATGAAATTTTATTAACAATATTGTTGTATATTTTTATGAATTTTCACATATTTGTGCTCCTTGAGAAGTAATTTAAATTTGTAATTACGTGTACAATTTCTTTTCTTTTGCTTTGTTGTTGAATGGGACTTTATTTTGGGTTGTTAAACTTGTAATTTCTGAACTAGCAACTTCAAGTGTCAAACGTTGAAGAAAAGCCTTAACTTCACTAAGAAATGAGTTTATATTTTTTTCCTTTAGATTCTTAGTAAAGTCTAGGTGACATAATAGTATGGGTGAAACATCACAGGTTGTTTTATTATTTTATAATAGCATTGGCAAAACCTAGTTTATTATTGAGCAATTTGACATAGTTTTTGAAAAATCAAAATGAGCTTTCGAGACTCAGAATTTACTTTTGAGCTCGTTTGGTTAATTTTATAAAAGTATTTTTTCTAGTTAGAATAACTTTTAGAGGAAATTAGTCTAACATAGCTTCCTTTAAAAATACTTTCAAAATAGAAAACTCTTTTAAATATTAATTATTTAAAAAAATAAAATAAGTTCTTCCAAAAACTCTTTTACATAAATGAAATAAAAACAAAAAAAAAAGTTATGCCAAACAAACCCTAAATGTGGGAAAACCATAAACTTCCATTTCCAACCTTCACTCATTTTCACACTTCTGACATTTTTATTTGTTAACATTGATGTTCCCAGCTCTCTTGGCGCTCATGTTACCTAATGACGGTTTTAATTTATCCAAAAAAATCTGAGAAATTTTTCATGTCGAATGTGATCGACTCGACCATAGAGTACAAACTTTTATCTTTATCTTAGAGTTGACTATTAAGAATTATAAAATCTAATTCTATTTCATCGAGAGCAATCAATTTGAAAAAGGAAAAATAAACCTTCAAGAACGTGCCAGATTTATAGAGGTTCACCTTGAATGTGAACTGCAGTAATTCACTATAATAAAAAAAAAAAAAAAGGGTTTACAAGAGAAAATCTCATTTATATTTTCTCTAGACTCTCTTTTTATGATGATAATAAAGTTCAAGGATGACTCCCTATTTATTAAAAAAAAAATTATGACAAAATCGAATTTTACCATGACTCAAATTCCTTAAAATTTTTTTACTAGAACACAAATTTCTAAATAGTCCTTTACGAAAGGGCTAACCTCCGAGAGGGGGGCGGACTTCCAATCTCCACGAAGACCTCACCATCGAGGTTGACCCGCGACCAATTTCTCGAATTGGCAATAATTAGATTCCACAACTTAACATCGACTAATTGGACAAAAGAAAGATAAGGTAGCATTTTTTATTTCAATCATGCTACAAGTGCAAATACTTTTCACAGGAAAGTTTTACAGATAACACTTGGCAGGAATTTATTGGAAGATGGAACAAAAAGGCAAATAGGGTGCTGTCACAATATGGATTATGCTACTTGTACGTAAAAATGGTACATAAGGGGTTATATAAAATGATGTGGAGGGAAAAGATTAGATTAAAAATTTAATTGTGTTTTAAACTGACAAATAATAAAGTGACATGTAACATCATGTAACTCATTATGTAAAGTTTGATGTACATATAGCAAAGTCCGTCACAATATTACTTGTAAAGATTTTGTCAACCAATCCCTGCACTTGAAGCTTAATACTTTTAAGGGTTATGCTAAAGAAGGTCAGCCTCCCTGACCGAATCGTCACTCCCTGTTTCTTTAGCATAATCTTACTTTTAATTTCGACACAATATGTGGTGAGTAAAAATAGTAAACTGTCTCCTTTGACTTTTCTGTTTAGATGACGGAAACAGACCTCAATCTTTCCCTATAAATAGGGTGCTTAGAGCCCTTAATCTGCAAATCACTCAGCATCTAATTTGCAAAACATCGAATCGAAAATGGCCCTCAAAAATCATCTCTTGACTTTTCTCTCCATTGCTATTATGGCAACGTCAATTGCGGAAGCCCAACGACGAATTGCCAATGTATCCGTCACTGGAACTGTTCCTCGGATCTGGCAGTGGGCTGGGCTGGGCTTGGCTATAGCCCAGCACCTGCCCACAACCCACTTGGTATGTATTTTACAGTTAAATTGGCCCAAATAACTATGTTTGGCCCAGCTTCATCAAATTGTGGCCCAATCCCAAGTTCAATTATCCAAATATTCTTTCATGATATTAATGACATGTGTACAATTTTATTACCAAATTAGTTTTCTATTTAATGCATATTTTACTTATAACTATATATAAACTTTTATAATAAATAAAATTGTATTGCTTAGAGCTAAAATAAATTACTTACTTTAATAGTAAGAGATAATGTTTGGCCAAGCTTAAACTTATTTATACTCATAAGAAAGAAATTTATTTTGACCACGAAATCGATGTCATTATCAAAATAAGTAACTTATTTCATATTTAATCTTATAATAAAAAAATATATTTATAAGAACTTATTTGTTTATAAACAATAAAATTATATGTATATTATAGAAACTGAATCAAACATGGATAAAATTCTTAAATTCTTCTTTTTTTAGTTTCTTTATTGTTGGATATATCTCATTTGCCCACGTTTATCATACTTTTATCAGTTTACAATTTATAAGGTGAGCATCGATTTCGTATTTTGCAAAAAAAAAAGTACGAATATTTAGTGAGACATCTTAGGATGAAAATTTAAACTTGCACTTCATTGAGTGTCTAAAACTATTTGTTATGAACGTAGTCTTTTAAATTTGATCTCTTGTAGAGTGAATTTATTTAAAAATTTTAAATTTAGCCCATCCCTGAATCACTACCTAACTCTGCCCTTGTGCTCTCAGTAGTGTTGGTGTCAATGTCATTCGACCTTTCCCAAGTAAGTTAATCTGATTTTACGTCACAAATTTTCGAGATTCAAATCAAAATCATCAAACGTGAGGTTAATGGAATATTATCCTCATTATTTTCCATTTTTATACATGCAACTTTAACCTAATTACATTTTCTACAGATGTTACGGTGGTGTTGCTATGCCCCCCTCTAAAGATTATCAGAGCCAATAAAACTACAAGTTCAACTGGATCATTTAATCTCACCCTGGATGTTACTCCATTGAATATCAGTAACTTAATCATCTGCAGATTAGTTGTTACCACACCTCTCAGCAGGTGCAATGCAACCCTGCCTGGAATTGGACGTCTAGTGTCGATTGGCTCAATCATAGCTGGAATTAACATTCTCCTGAGAAATCTCGGCTTCATTACAATACAATAATCGGCATTATTTAGTAGATCAGATGGTTAACTGGACAACAGCCTGAATATAAATAAATCTGAAAGCTTCTTGTTCTGTATTAAGTGTCTAATACTATTTGTTTTGAATGTAATGAATGTAGTCTCTTAAACTTGATCTCTTGTAGCGTCAATTTATTTAAAAATTTTAAATTTTAGCCCACCCCTAAATCAGTTCCTGGCTCTGCCCTTGTGCTCTCAGCAGTGTTGGTGTCACCTTTTCCTAGTAAGTTAATCTGATTTTACGTCACAAATTTTCGAGATCCAAATCAAAATCATCAAACATGACATTAATGGAATATTATCCTCATTATTTTCCATTTTTATACATGCAACTTTAACCTAATTACATTTTCTACAGATGTTACGGTGGTGTTGCTATGCCCCCCCTCTAAAGATTATAAGAGCCAATAAAACTACAAGTTCATCTGGATCATTTAATCTCACCCTGGATGTTACTCCATTGAATATCAGTAACTTAATCATCTGCAGATTAGTTGTTACCACACCTCTCAGCAGGTGCAATGCAACCCTGCCTGGAATTGGACGTCTAGTGTCGATTGGCTCAATCATAGCTGGAATTAACATTCTCCTGAGAAATCTCGGCTTCATTACAATACAATAATCGGCATTATTTAGTAGATCAGATGGTTAACTGGACAACAGCCTGAATATAAATAAATCTGAAAGCTTCTTGTTCTGAATATGGACAGTAGTAGAACCACAGTTTCAGTATATCCACTAGATAAATACCAAAGTTTCTTGTACTAAGTTGTTCTGCAATGGTGGTTTTGTTCTTATCCTTCTTAAAAATGTTCAAATTTAAGCTAAACATTGAATTAACGGATTTTTGGAATAGAAATCGTCCAAAGTCTTTCAAGTGCTTATTTACCCAATATATATTTTGAGCAATCATCTAAAAGTTTAAACTATTAGAAAATAAACATTCATTTACTTGAATTTAATTTTCCACGTCCCCCAGTGTGAAGATTAAATAAAATTTTCATCAAAAACCTAACATATACACAATTTTCTTAAACGTGTGGCAATGCGATAGACTTAAACACGAGTCTTGCTTGTCCTATTACAATGTTGAATCAAATTATCTAGAAGTTTAAGTTATTCGAGAAGTACATTTATTAATTTAAATTTAATCTTCAACAACTTATTTCTATTGGGCGTCAAAGTTGCCGGTCCACATAGATTCGTTGCCGAACTCTGGCTGCTGCTGCTGCTAGCTCCTAGTAAAATGTCTTAAGATTCGAGTATTAGTTGAGGGCTGCTGATAAATATTCTACAAATCCTAAAATGTCGATATGGGCTGCTGATAAATATGAAATTATATAAAAAATTGAGGAAATGGAAAAGTTATGACAACTCATCTTATGAAGCATGGATTATTAGTTAAAAATGGTTCTGTATTAAGACATGACAAATCTGTCCGTGTCTACCAAACATGTGCGAAGTTTTGACTCAAAATTTGATACTGATTATGCCTTTTTTCAACGCACTTAAATGCTATTATCATTTTCTTAATCAAATATCTATCACGTAACTGATTTTCATCCATGACATAAAACTTGATCTTATTAACATTTTGCCGCCTTAAAAACTACATATCGACAAAATGTTCGGTAGTATGCGAGCGAGTAGCAACGTTTGTCGAACATGCACTTTGAGTTACCTCGTCTAGTGACTTAAATTTTTAAGAAGAAAACTATGTATATTGTGCAAACAATTCATTGTTTCACAACATCAAGGGATCTAAATCTAACTCCAACTTCAAAATCTTGGGTGTGAAAAGTTATTTCAAACTCATTCCAAAAAAGTTAGTAATCATATCCTCAATCAAGATCCAAAAAGTGCTTTCTTTAACTTGCAAATTGAGACACTATCCAAAAAGACTTTCATAATTTTGATCCATCTATTATCCAATCAAACTTATTAATTCCACATCAATTGAAATGCAAAAAGATGATTCTCAAGATAGCCCACTACTCATTTGAATTCAACTCACAACTAACCAACACTAAACAGATGGCAAGAAATAAAAACATGGCTAGACGGAGGAATATATAAGCAAAAGTAAAACATAAAATAAGATTGTGAACATGTAGGGCATGTGCTCCGTGAGCTAGACTCGACAGTGTTGGACAAGATTAATGAAATAGACGAAGGTAGAAATCTCATCGGTCGTCCTGTCCTGTCCTGTCCAGTCCAGTACCCTCTAATGACATAATTACTCAACTCACAGCCAACAATGAAGGAATTGCAGACAAATTAGGAGTGGTTTTCTTGTTTGTAGAAGATGAATCCCTTTTACCAGAAAAGGCCCTAACTGGACTTGCAAGTGCCCATCCCCAACTTTTACTCCTTCCATGTGTGATTGCTCCTGATGATTTCCCTACCACATGATCTCGATCTTGAGTTGAAGAAGGGGCCCAATTTGATGATGATGATGTGATCATCAGATTACTAAAAATGCCACCACACCTGATTGCTCTTTCCTTGGTACAATCTTGCCCATTATTGGACTTTTTTTCCCTATGGGACTCCACTCTGCGTAGAGTACAATCACCCAAGCCAGTTGAAATTCTCTCAAAGAGGTCACCAGAAAATCTCCTGCTTCCACAGCCAACAGATCTTGATCTTGACACTTTTCTGTCAAAACCCGCCTGATGATCGTCAGGATTGATCTGATCATTCTCATCAACGGCCACAAATTGATATTCTTTCTTCTTCTCACCTGATGTAAAGTCTGAATCTTTACAGTTCTTTACAGTTTTCTTCGGCTTTGTTAAGTAAAGAAATGACCAGAACCCTCTTTTATCTGGGTTATGATCTTCTGAATCATTCAAGAAATGCATACCCCCTCTTGCATTACTGGTAGTAGATTTGCTTCTCTTGAAAACAGAAGGCAATCTAGAAGATCCACGGTGGCAGGCTTGAAGGGTGGCGGCGGTAGCGGTGGCGCCACCTCCTTGTTCAGATCTGAATGAGGGAGAAGAAGGGAAAATGGGTACAGGAAATGAAGAGACTAAATTTCCAAGCTTCTCTTGGAGGCAAAATGCACAGATCCCGCCTGGGCTGCTGCTGCTCATGTATGGATGATTTGTACATTGCATGTTGTCTTCTTCGTGCACCACTTCCATAACCATTTTTACTCCAAAATCAAGAAGATTTCAACACCTTCAAGGATCAAAAATCGCTTAGCTTATATGGGTACTTGATTTTTCAGGCACTTTCGAAAACTATAATGAAATGCATACAAAGTGATACACACAATTTGAGAGAGAGAGATGGTCAAAGGGTGGAAATGAATGCATTTGCGGCATTGGAGTAGGAAATGGTTGGGTGAAGGGGACTGACGGGAGAGTTCCCAGGAGCACGTGGAAACTGACTTCTTCGAATATTTAAGTAACAATAAGTCGAAAGTTTAGTGATCGTTATTGAAATTATTTCATTAATTTAAAATAGGCAAATTTCACTTTTTGTTTAATAATTTTCAACTTTTTTAGCATTAGACATTCTCAATTTTTCAAAGATAGAGCAAAACTCGTCATTTTGTCCATTTGGCCGTAAAATCCACGCACAATGATGAATCCCACCAAAAAAAATTAAAAATAAATAATATTAATATTAATAATATTAAAATAAATAAATGAAACAACTAAATAAAAAGTAAAGGAAAATTTACACCAAGATAAATCGAGTAACTGAGTTCAGACTATTTTCAACATTATCGTCTAATAAAATGTTAAAAACTAACTTGTCTTTAGAGAACGGATTAAATATTGCAACTTTTCACTCACTTTAATATAAGGGCCTCTTTGATACAAACCAATTTCATGAGAAATGAATTTTCCACTCAAATATCTTGTTTGATAGACAAAATTTTCCATAGAATTAGTTTTCCACCCTACCTCCTCGTGACCCTTTTTTCTTGGTTTTTAAGGAATTTGTTTTTCTTTGATTTTGGTGAAAAAGTGTTTTCCAACTTTTTTTTTTTAATTTTTTAATTTTCGGCTATGAAAACAAATTATATTCACAATTGTAACAAATTCTATTCCTTTAATTGACAATTTTCATGAAAAATGAAGCCAAACGAATACCAACATATTCAATTTTTTAACATTTTTTAAGTAAAAAATTATATCAATTAAACATATTTAATTAACAAATTTAAATAAAACAAGTTTTAGACAATTTAAACCCCTAAAATTCATTTTCTTTCCTCCCAAATTTCATTTTTCCAATCAAACGACCCAAATAGAAAAAGAATCTCTGGCCTGCATGTGTAGTCGAAAGAGACACTACAAAGCCTTTTTATTTAGGACTTCAAAAAAAATTTGTATGCTGCAAAGAACATTGAATATGGAGTGTTGTACGTTGATCAGACTTCCATTGAGCTTTCGTGTTTGTACATTTAAAAGATTCATGGCAATTCCTAGTCCCAATGGATTGCCTAAAAAGATTCACAAATTAATATTGTAATTAAAATGGGATAGAGAAATTCATTCTTTTTCAGAATGTGGCATTTTTTTCTCTTTTAAAATGATTGAGTTTTATTATTTCTTGTTTAAACTATTTTGTTACTATTAGTCTATTATAATGTCTTGAATGGCGTCTTTTTCATTTTAAATTAATTAAGATTGATTCGCGTAAGTCAAATTAAGCGTCGATCAAAATCGAACACTAATATTTTCAGCAAATAAAAATAATCAACATCAAACGAATGGAGTGAAGGGGATCGTGCACCAAGGAGACAATGCACTGAGAGGGTAATAGCCAAGGTTGCACAATTGCAACTACGGAGGAGTTGTGCATTAAGGAAAGAAGGAATGAAGGTTGCCCTCGAGTTTTAGAAGAGGGGTTGGCAACACACAAATGGAGAATTGAGGTCTAAAAAAAATGTTTAATATGTAAACTATCCTATAAAAATAACTGTAGAAGTAGTTTAAAATCTCCTAAATCAAGTTCAATTATTTAATTTTTTATAGAGATTATCTTCGTAAAAAAAAAAAAAAAAAGAAAAAAAAAACCGTAAAAGAAGTATATAATTGGAAAAAGAAATTCCAATCTATTTCTGTAATTTTTTAATGAGATTATTTTAATACTGGAAATATTATTAATAAATATAGATACCTCGTGAAGCTTGGCAATATTTAGTTGGATTTTTCTCTTTTTTATAAGCACTAACTTCCAGAGTTTGATTCTTTGTCACACTTTTCCATGTTACACGGCTGCGTGAATGGATCCTCCTCCATTTTCAAAGCTTTTTTGTATAAGAGGTGCTTTGGATGCTTGAAAAACTAAAATGAATGAGTGCTTTAACCATTATCTATATATACTTTTAAATAGATTTTATGTTTATAAGTAAATTATCTGACTGACTTGAATGCGAGTGGAATGTGATAATTTATTAAGAAAAAGAAGATTATCGACATGCTTAGTAAATCCATGTATCGTACATGTGTAGATCCTATTATGACTAGTGAGTGAACGTGTGTTGCACGTTAATTGGTTAATGTTTAAAATAAGTGTGTAAATTTTAGAAAAATTCATTCTTAAATTTGAAAGGTATTAATAAATTCATTGAAATTGACTTATTTTTCGTCAATTTTCTCTGTATATGTTTTATTCATATGAACATTCGAGAATTTGCATATAATTGTACCAATCATTGCCCTATATAAGTGTGGAAAAAATTTGTATGTAGAATATATTTCTTTACATATATTAGCTGAGCCTAAAATATGATTTAGTCCACTCAAACTTTGCCCCTAATCCATACTATGACTATAATAATTAAATATCACCAAGATATATAACATAACAATTTCTACATTATTGCATTAAAAATGATTTTTCATGTTGACAGACACCATGCAGAATCCTAAATTATAGCTTAAATTATTAAATTCAATTTCATGTATCAACCTTTTTCCAAGGACATGATTTTGTTATCATTGGAGCTTGATTGTAAGATTGCAAAAACGTAATTACAATATTAGAAAATAATGTAGACATGAGCATAACCATAAAGGGAGAAAACCTCGTCAAACTTTTCAAAGTTTAACTAAAAGGAATTTTAAATCGAACAAAAAATTATTTATAATATGACGAAAAAAATTTAAAACAATTTTCGAAAAATATAATAAAAATAAAACAAAAGAAAGTTACGAAAATTAAATAAAGAATATATAAATATTATTTAATTAAAATT
>NW_019234221.1:140450-151035 GCF_002742605.1 Olea europaea var. sylvestris
AAATATTCTAAAAAAAAAAAAAAAAAAAAAAAAAAAAAAAAAGTACGAATATTTAGTGAGACATCTTAGGATGAGAATTTAAACTTGCACTTTATTAAGTGTCTAATACTATTTGTTTTGAATGTAATGAATGTAGTCTCTTAAACTTGATCTCTTGTAGCGTCAATTTATTTAAAAATTTTAAATTTTAGCCCACCCCTAAATCAGTTCCTGGCTCTGCCCTTGTGCTCTCAGCAGTGTTGGTGTCACCTTTTCCTAGTAAGTTAATCTGATTTTACGTCACAAATTTTCGAGATCCAAATCAAAATCATCAAACATGACATTAATGGAATATTATCCTCATTATTTTCCATTTTTATACATGCAACTTTAACCTAATTACATTTTCTACAGATGTTACGGTGGTGTTGCTATGCCCCCCCTCTAAAGATTATAAGAGCCAATAAAACTACAAGTTCATCTGGATCATTTAATCTCACCCTGGATGTTACTCCATTGAATATCAGTAACTTAATCATCTGCAGATTAGTTGTTACCACACCTCTCAGCAGGTGCAATGCAACCCTGCCTGGAATTGGACGTCTAGTGTCGATTGGCTCAATCATAGCTGGAATTAACATTCTCCTGAGAAATCTCGGCTTCATTACAATACAATAATCGGCATTATTTAGTAGATCAGATGGTTAACTGGACAACAGCCTGAATATAAATAAATCTGAAAGCTTCTTGTTCTGAATATGGACAGTAGTAGAACCACAGTTTCAGTATATCCACTAGATAAATACCAAAGTTTCTTGTACTAAGTTGTTCTGCAATGGTGGTTTTGTTCTTATCCTTCTTAAAAATGTTCAAATTTAAGCTAAACATTGAATTAACGGATTTTTGGAATAGAAATCGTCCAAAGTCTTTCAAGTGCTTATTTACCCAATATATATTTTGAGCAATCATCTAAAAGTTTAAACTATTAGAAAATAAACATTCATTTACTTGAATTTAATTTTCTACGTCCCCCAGTGTGAAGATTAAATAAAATTTTCATCAAAAACCTAACATATACACAATTTTCTTAAACGTGTGGCAATGCGATAGACTTAAACACGAGTCTTGCTTGTCCTATTACAATGTTGAATTAAATTATCTAGAAGTTTAAGTTATTCGAGAAGTACATTTATTAATTTAAATTTAATCTTCAACAACTTATTTCTATTGGGCGTCAAAGTTGCCGGTCCACATAGATTCGTTGCCGAACTCTGGCTGCTGCTGCTGCTAGCTCCTAGTAAAATGTCTTAAGATTCGAGTATTAGTTGAGGGCTGCTGATAAATATTCTACAAATCCTAAAATGTCGATATGGGCTGCTGATAAATATGAAATTATATAAAAAATTGAGGAAATGGAAAAGTTATGACAACTCATCTTATGAAGCATGGATTATTAGTTAAAAATGGTTCTGTATTAAGACATGACAAATCTGTCCTTGTCTACCAAACATGTGCGAAGTTTTGACTCCAAATTTGATACTGATTATGCCTTTTTTCAACGCACTTAAATGCTATTATCATTTTCTTAATCAAATATCTATCACGTAACTGATTTTCATCCATGACATAAAACTTGATCTTATTAACATTTTGCCACCTTAAAAACTACATATCTACAAAATGTTCGGTAGTATGCGAGCGAGTAGCAACGTTTGTCGAACATGCACTTTGAGTTACCTCGTCTAGTGACTTAAATTTTTAAGAAGAAAACTATGTATATTGTGCAAACAATTCATTGTTTCACAACATCAAGGGATCTAAATCTAACTCCAACTTCAAAATCTTGGGTGTGAAAAGTTATTTCAAACTCATTCCAAAAAAGTTAGTAATCATATCCTCAATCAAGATCCAAAAAGTGCTTTCTTTAACTTGCAAATTGAGACACTATCCAATAAGACTTCCATAATTTTGATCCATCTATTGTCCAATCAAACTTATTAATTCCACATCAATTGAAATGCAAAAAGATGATTCTCAAGATAGCCCACTACTCATTTGAATTCAACTCACAAATAACCAACACTTAACAGATGGCAAGAGAAAAAAAAAACATGGCTAGACGGGGGAATATATAAGCAAAAGGAAAACATAAAATAAGATTGTGAACATGTAGGGCATATGCTCGGTAAGCTAGACTCGACAGTACTAGACAAGATTAATGAAGTAGACGAAAGTAGAAATCTCAATGGTCGTCCTGTCCTGTCCAGTACCCTCTAATGACATAATTACTCAACTCACAGCCAATAATGAAGGAATTGCAGACAAATTAGGAGTGGTTTTCTTGTTTGTAGAAGATGAATCCCTTTTACCAGAAAAGGCCCTGACTGGACTTGCAAGTGCCCATCCCCAACTTTTACTCCTTCCATGTGTGATTGCTGCTGATGATTTCCCTACCACATGATCTCGATCTTGAGTTGAAGAAGGGGCCCAATTTGATGATGATGATGCGATCATCAGATTACTAAAAATGCCACCACACCTGATTGCTCTTTCCTTGGTACAATCTTGCCCATTATTGGACTTTTTTTCCCTATGGGACTCCACTCTGCGTAGAGTACAATCACCCAAGCCAGTTGAAATTCTCTCAAAGAGGTCACCAGAAAATCTCCTGCTTCCACAGCCAACAGATCTTGATCTTGACACTTTTCTGTCAAAACCCGCCTGATGATCGTCAGGATTGATCTGATCATTCTCATCAACGGCCACAAATTGATCTTCTTTCTTCTTCTCACCTGATGTAAAGTCTGAATCTTTACAGTTCTTTACAGTTTTCTTCGGCTTTGTTAAGTAAAGAAATGACCAGAACCCTCTTTTATCTGGGTTATAATCTTCTGAATCATTCAAGAAATGCATACCCCCTCTTGCATTACTGGTAGTAGATTTGCTTCTCTTGAAAACAGAAGGCAATCTTGAAGATCCACGGTGGCAGGCTTGAAGGGTGGCGGCGGAGGCGGTGGCGCCACCCCCTTGTTCAGATCTGAATGAGGGAGAAGAAGGGAAAATGGGTCCAGGAAATGAAGAGACTAAATTTCCAAGCTTCTCTTGGAGGCAAAATGCACAGATCCCTCCTGGGCTGCTGCTGCTCATGTATGGATGATTTGTACATTGCATGTTGTCTTCTTCATGCACCACTTCCATAACCATTTTTACTCCAAAATCAAGAAGATTTCAACACCTTCAAGGATCAAAAATCACTTAGCTTATACGGGTACTTGATTTTTCAGGCACTTTCGAAAACTATAATGAAATGCATACAAAGTGAAATACACAATTTGAGACAGAGAGAGAGAGAGAGAGAGATGGTCAAAGGGTGGAAATGAATGCATTTGCGGCATTGGAGTAGGAAATTGTTGGGTGAAGGGGACTGACGGGAGAGTTCCCAGGTGCACGTGGAAACTGACTTCTTCGAATATTGGGTAATTAGCACAAAACATCCTTACCTTTCGATATTTTTGTGGAAAACGTCCCTACCTTTCATTTTTTGGTGGATTACACCCTTACCTTTACATTTTTTTGCGCAAAACGTCCTTCTGTCAACTCTCCGTTAAAATGCTCCGTTAAATCAAAAAGGTAATTAGCATAAAAGGTCCCTACCTTTCAAAGTTATTGTGCAAAACGTCCCTACATTTTATTTTTTAGCATAATTAGCAGAAAAGGTCCCTACCTTTCAATATTATTGTTCAAAACGTCCCTACCTTTCATTTTTAGCATTTTCACCCCTACCTTTCACCTTTCATTGCAATAAAGGTCATTTTCATCCATTTTTTCAATAAAATAACGATTTTACTCTCCTATTCAAATAAAACAAAAAGAAAAGATGAATTACTAACTGCAACCATAATCCTTAAATTTTTAAAAAATTACAAAAAATCATAAATTCTCAACCACCACCATTTTCACAACCTATCAAGCTGCCAACTATAAATTCACATAATACCACCTTTCGGCCACTATGCCCACCGGACTCCACCACCGTAAATGTGGTTGTTTCGGACAGATTGGTGATCAATATTATGGAGGAGGATATTGGGAAGAGTGAGGCGACGCTGGTGGTGGTAGAGTCCTATGTGTTGTGGTCGAAAAGTGGTACTATATGGATCTATAGGTGGTGGCTTGGTGGGGTTGTGAAAGTGGCGGTAGTGGAGAATTTAGGATTTATCTATAATGTTTTGAAAGATTTAGAACTATGATTGCAATTAAATAATTATTTTTTTCTTTTCTTTTTGTTTTATTTCAATAGGAGGGTAAAATCGTCATTTTATTGAAAAAATGGATGAAAATGACCTTTTGCGCAATGAAAGGTGAAATGTAGGGGTAAAAATGCTAAAAATGAAAGGTAGGGATATTTTGCACAATAATATTGAAAGGTAGGGACCTTTTCTACTAATTATGCTAAAAAATAAAAGGTAGGGACGTTTTGCACAATAACTTTGAAAGGTAGGGACCTTTTATGCTAATTACTTTTTTGATTTAACGGAGCATTTTAACGGAGAGTTGACAGAAGGACGTTTTGCGCAAAAAAATGTAAAGGTAAGGGTGTAATCCACCAAAAAATGAAAGGTAGAGACGTTTTCCACAAAAATATCGAAAGGTAGGGATGTTTTGTGCTAATTACCCTCGAATATTTAAGTAACGATAAGTCGAAAGTTTAGTGATCGTTATTTAAATTATTTCATTAATTTAAAATAGGCAAATTTCACTTTTTGTTTAATAATTTTAAACTTTTTTAGCATTAGACATTCTCAATTTTTCAAAGATAGAGCAAAACTCGTCATTTTGTCCATTTTGGCCGCAAAATCCACGCACAATGATGATTCCACAAAAATAATAATAATAATAAATAAATAAATAATATTAAAATAAATAAATGAAACAACTAAATAAAAAGTAAAGGAAAATTTACACCAAGATAAATCGAGTAACTGAGTTCAGACTATTTTCAACATTATCGTCTAATAAAATGTTAAAAACTAACTTGTCTTTAGAGAACGGATTAAACATTGCAACTTTTCACTCACTTTAATATAAGGGCCTGTTTGATACAAACCAATTTCATGAGAAATGGATTTTCCACTCAAATATCTTGTTTGATAGACAAAATTTTCCATGAAATTAGTTTTCCACCCTACCCCCCTCGTGACCCTTTTTTCTTGGTTTTTAAGGAATTTGTTTTCCTTTGATTTTGGTGAAAAAGTGTTTTCCAACTTTTTTTTAAAATTTTTTTAATTTTCGGCAATGAAAACAAATTATATTCCTTTAATTGACAATTTTCATGAAAAATGAAGTCAAACAAATACCAAAATATTCAAATTTTTAACATTTTTTAGATAAAAAAATTATATCAATGAAACACATTTAATTAACAAATTTAAATAAAACAAGTTTTAGGCAATTTAAGCCCCTAAAATTCATTTTCTTTCCTCGCAAATTTCATTTTTCCAATCAAACGTTCCAAATTGAAAAAGAATCTCTGGCCTGCATGTGTAGTCGAAAGAGACACTACAAAGCCTTTTTATTTATGACTTCAAAAAAAAATTGTATGCTGCAAAGAACATTGAATATGGACTGTTGTACGTTGATCAGACTTCCATTGAGCTTTCGTGTTTGTACATTTAAAAGATTCATGGCAATTCCTAGTCCCAATGGATTGCCTAAAAAGATTCACAAATTAATATTGTAATTAAAATGGGATAGAGAAATTCATTCTTTTTAAGAATGTGGCATTTTTTTCTTTTTTAAAATGATTGAGTTTTATTATTTCTTGTTTAAACTATTTTGTTACTATTAGTCTATTATAATGTCTTGAATGGCGTCTTTTTCATTTTAAATTAATCAAGATTGATTCGTATGAGTCAAATTAATCGTCGATCAAAATCGAACACCAATATTTTCAGCAAATAAAAATAATCAACATCAAACGAATATACTTAAGAAAGGGGGTCGTGCACTAGGGAGACTGCACTGAGAGGGTAATAGCCAAGGTCGCACAATTGCAACTACGGAGGAGCTGTGCATTAGGGAAAGAGGGAATGAAAGTTGCCTTCGAGTTATAGGAGAGGGGTTGGCAACACACAAAGAGAGAATTGAGGTCTAAAAAAATGTTTAATATGTAAACTATCCTATTAAAATAACAGTAGAAGTAGTTTAAAATCTCCTAAATCAAGTTCAATTATTTAATTTTTTATAGAGGTTATCTTCGGAAAAAAAATAAAAATAAAAAAAAGGACCGTAAAAGAAGTATATAATTGGAAAAAGAAATTCCAATTTATTTCTGTAGTTTTTCAAATGAGATTATTTTAATACTGGAAATATTATTAATAAATATAGATACCTCGTGAAGCTTGGCTATATTTAGTTGGATTTTTCTCTTTTTTATAAGCACTAACTTCCAGAGTTTGATTCTTTGTCACTTTTCCATGTTACACGGCTGCGTGAATGGATCCTCCTCCATTTTCAAAGCCTTTTTTGTATAATAGGTGCTTTGGATGCTTGAAAAACTAAAATGAATGAATGCTTTAACCATTATCTATATATACTTTTAAATAGATTTTATGTTTATAAGTAAATTATCTGACTGACTTGAATGTGAGTGGAATGTGATAATTTATTAAGAAAAAGAAGATTATCGACATGCTTAGTAAATCCATGTATCGTACATGTGTAGATCCTATTATGACTAGTGAGTGAACATGTGTTGCACGTTAATTGGTTAATGTTTAAAATAAGTGTGTAAATTTTAGAAAAATTCATTCTTAAATTTGAAAGGTATTAATAAATTCATTGAAATTGACTTATTTTTCGTCAATTTTCTCTGTATATGTTTTATTCATATGAACATTCGAGAATTTGTATATAATTGTACCAATCATTGCCCTATATAAGTGTGGAAAAAATTTGTATGTAGAATATATTTCTTTACATATATTAGCTGAGCCTAAAATATGATTTAGTCCACTCAAACTTTGCCCCTAATCCATACTATGACTATAATAATTAAATATCACCAAGATATATAACATAACAATTTCTACATTATTGCATTAAAAATGATTTTTCATGTTGACAGACACCATGCAGAATCCTAAATTATAGCATAAATTATTAAATTCAATTTCATGTATCAACCTTTTTCCAAGGACATGATTTTGTTATCATTGGAGCTTGATTGTAAGATTGCAAAAACGTAATTACAATATTAGAAAATAATGTAGACATGAGCATAACCATAAAGGGAGAAAACCTCTTCAAACTTTTCAAAGTTTAACTAAAAGGAATTTTAAATCGAACAAAAAATTATTTATAATATGACGAAAAAAATTTAAAACAATTTTCGAAAAATATAATAAAAATAAAACAAAAGAAAGTTACGAAAATTAAATAAAGAATATATAAATATTATTTAATTAAAATTCAAAAAATTAAGTTTTATCATAAAAAGAAAAGAACTAAAAAGAATTTCAATTTTTTTTTTTTTTATTGTGGGAGCAAAAAAGGCCTTCAATCATTTCTCCACCACTTCAGTACAACCAACATTTCTCTATTTTCACACACCACTTCACTTCATCCAATTAAATACTAATAAAGAAAAGAAACTAAATGATTTAACAAATTAAAGAAAAAAGAATTGGAGGCAAAAATAAAAAACACAAAAAAAAATATTATTATAAAGTTTTTAAATTAAATTGAAATAATTAAAATTAAAAATAAATATAATTTTTTAATTAAACAATTGGAAAAAATTACGTTTTGTCATAAAACGAAAAGAGTTAAAAAGAATTTTAAATCTAAAACAAAATTATTCATAATATGAAAATAAAAGAAATTTTAAAACAATTTTCAAAAAATATATTATAAAAAAAACAAATTAAACAAAAGAAAGTTACAAAAATTAAATAAATAATCTATAAATATTATTTATTTAAAATTGAAAATTAAGTTTTATCATTAAGAAAAAAAACGAAAAATCTTCGATTTCTTTCCATCCCACGGATCCAAGATGGAAACTCTCCATTTTCTCCAACCTGGATAGAGGTTTAAACCATCCACGATGGAAAAATTCCCAAAACATCCATGCATCATGGAGGTCATGCCCCAAAACCTCCCTGCTTGATGGAGGTTTATTCGATAAACCACCTGTACAGAGTGCACTCTCCGTACAGCACGGAGTGTACTCCATGCTGCATGCAGAGCATTTTCCATGCGTGCACTCTATGGGTCATCGCACATAAATAAAACAAGATTATGAATTCTTCTTTTTCTTTCTTAATCAATCTAATCTATCTTACAAAATATGTACAAAATATCTAGACCTAAGAACACATGTTTTCCTAAAACAAATGAAATATGCAAGAAAAAAGAGATTTTAAAATTTATAATGAAGTGGGAGAAGAGCACAAACCTGAGTATTGGATTAATTACTCCAGAGACAAATCTTATCTGTACAACGTCATCCCCAAAATAAAGAGAAACTGCAAGCTGATTAATACACACATACCATGAGAGCCATTAACTCTTTCTGCAACCTGAAAACACACTAAAATAGGCATAAATTCTGATTGAATTTACCGAAAACTAAAGAACAAACTGGAAGTCAACACGAAAATAAACAAATTCTATATAAAAAAAAATACAGATAAGAATAAAAAATTGCACCTTTAGGTAACAGAATCCATATCAACAGAATTAGGAGACTCCTTTACTTGCTTGGATGGGGTGGTCGATGACTGCTGCTCTTGCTAGAATACAAAGAAAAAGAAGATACTGGAAAATCAGTAAAATAAAGAGGTAAAAGCTTTTATTTTTTTCACAAACTAAATGATTGATAAACAAAATTTATGTATTTTGTAAATTTTTGGAGAAAACCCAGAATGCTGACACTCAACTTACGGACGAGACTCTGAAAACAAATCTATCAACACCGCATTAAAATATATTTTAAATTGAATTGAAAGAAAGAGAGAATCAAACCCCCTAAACTTTTTTACCCATTTGGGCATCTGGGGTTTTTAACGGGAAAGAATTAATAAATACACACTCCAAATTTATACTATAAAACTTATTATATACACACTCTAAATTTATACAATAAAGCTAATTAAATTCAACTCTCCTACAAAAAACAAAAAAGGGAAATAGCTACGTGATGCACGAAGCCATTGCTCCGTGCGTGGAGCAATGGCTTCGGTTGCACACAGCGCGGAGCAGGAGCTCCGACCTGGGTAGACCTTTGCTCCATTTCAATATCTTTACATGGTTTTGTATAAATTTATCTAAAATCAGCAAACTTTATCTAGACTTCTCTCCTAATTCAAATCAAACTAAATTATTAAATACTCCAAAATTTCATCAATTCACTAAACAAAAATTAAATAAACTTACATAAACCACGCAATCAACTCGATTTCTCAATTTGATTTCAAGGAGGAAGAAGAAGAAGAAATGTCACGTATACAAAAACTTGCAATGCTAGTTTCAACTAAAAAGAACGTATTAGATGTATTAAATCTATTTTATTTTAGATTATACTTAAAAGAATGGAACAAAAATACCTAGAATGCAAGTCAATATCCGAGGAACTGATGAACCCGTAATAATAGTACGTGCAATCAAGCAAATTATAATTTAGAATTTTTTAACTTCTAGAAAAAAGGGAAAGATAATGAAGAAGAGCAGAGGAATTGAGAGGAATGGTCGGCTAAGTGAAAAAATGGAGAAATGGTATGGTTATGTCTAGTTCGTCCAACACAATAAAAAATAAATAAAAGTACAGCACTATATATATTGACGATACATATCCAGTCAATGCGATCGCTTTTTTATATATGTAGAATACCATTGAAAAAGATTTGGATGGCTTTCGTCGAGAAACTCTAAACATTATCTTAAACATGAGTTACTTTAAATGTTTGTTTCAAAATTAAAAGTTACAAACATAAAATATTTAAATATTTTTGTAGACTTATAATAGAACGTTGGCACAGTTAATATCATCGCCACATTATGTATTGGGAAAAATTCATATCTCAGGTATATTGTTTATACCAATTCAGAAATAAGATAAATAGTTTGAAATTTCAAAATTCAGGTTTATATTTAGTTAATTAAAAATAATTATTAATTAAAGAAAATAAAGTCACAGTTACATGATTAATGGTCACAAATTTATTTACCGATTATATATCGTCAAATTAATTAGTCATAAATTATTTCGAGGTCGCAGAATATAAATTTTGTAAGTCACAGATTATTTCAAAGTCACAAATTAAAAATTTTACAGTCACGGATTATTAAATTTTAATGTCATAGACCGAATTGTTGAGGTCACAAATTATTTTATAATCACAGATTATCAAATTTTAAGGTCACAAACAAAATCGTTGGTCACATATAACAAACACTTCTCTCCCGATCCCAATTCCAATCCACCACCAATCCTTGGTCGCAGAGCAACCAAAATAATTGGTCACAATTACTATTACACCCCACTCCCGCCACAACACCACCACGACCACCTCCAACAGCAACCAAAACGACCACCACCCACGTC
>NW_019234221.1:151204-241072 GCF_002742605.1 Olea europaea var. sylvestris
ACATCTTAAACTTCTAGGAAAAATAGTTTTCCTCCCTATCTTTTTCTCTCTTGGAAACTCTTTCTTTAGTATGTAAAAACTATTACTTTTGGTGTGAGACAAAATGAGTGAAATGAGATCTCTATTTATAGGTAAATATCTCATAACTTAAAGCAAATGAAGGGTCAAATTTCATTTAAGAGAGAAAACATTGGTGACATTTAAGTTTGAGGTTAATTGTTTCAATTTAGTGGGGTTTTTATTGCCAAAAATGTGGGTGGCCCTTTGAGAAAATAATTGATGAAAATAAATATTTAAATTCTAGAAAAAAAATAGAAGTTTCATTTCAGGCAATTTCGGTCGACCGGTTGTAGTCTGATTGACACTGCACAGCTTTCAGTGTTTCTATCATAACTTCTTCTCCCGATATCCGATTGAGGTAATTCAAAGTGCATTGAAAAGCTAACTCAAAGAGTTACAATTTTATTTAGATATCATTTTCCAAATCAAATGTTTCTTATGTCGAAAATGGGTCTCAAATAAGACTAAAAATCACTTTAGTCATCCAATATTCATGTCTTAGTGCCACTAAGGTGTCTAGAATTATTTGGGGTTCTACAGCACCAACACAATTGGCTTCCACAAATAGTCAAACATCTCACATCGCATCAACACAATCGCGCTGCAAATCCCAGCATCAGCAACCACTGCACAATAGTTCGAATCAAAAACCAAAAAAATCCCAAAAATCAACCACCAGATCTGTCACCCATGTCATTCTCACACACAAACCACCCGCCACAAGAACCACCACCACACCATTGCTATTCACCAAAACCACCACCAGATTTCCCCACTGCAGAGGAGAAGACACCTCTATACAACTATCAGGCTAAGTAGATCCAATCAAGGAGAACGAAATCACCCAAAAAAAACAAACAAACAAACTCCCTCCCCAAATTTTCTCTTCTACCGGTGACCAAAAAACAAGTGCACCGCTGGGCAACGATAGATCACAGCGTTGCACATACTGTGCGGTTGTGCATTGTAGCGTTACTCATGAGAGAGAGAGAGAGAGAGAACCCTAATTGTTGGAGAGAGAATGCAGTGGGTGGCGGGAGAGAGTGAGGGAGGAGAGAAGATGCTGTAAGTGATTCTGTGAAGATTAGGGTTTGGGTGGTGGGACTAGTTGGTAAATATTAATATTAATTATTAAATTAAAACTTGAAATCTGCATAGGAAACTATCCCACCTGATTTTTGCACTGGGATATTTAAATGTCTGGATTTTTGTAATTTTCATTAGATAAATTTAATCAAAAAAGGAAATTACAAAATTTTACATTGATCTGCAACAATTAAAGAATCAACTAATAAACATTTCATAAAGATTTTCTTTTTCATAATAAATTTCCTCTTTCATAGGCTTTAAGACTTTTTTTCTAAGAAAAATGTTTAGTACTTACATTAAAATAAAAAGAGAAAAAAAAAATTAAAAACTAAGTTAAAATTTTTAATTGTTATTGAGGTAATTTATCATGTTTCAATTTTTTTCTAAATAACTTCGAAAAAAACATAAAAAATATATATTATGGAAAAAGAAAATGAAAACTTATTTCAATAATTTTAAAATGAAAGATAGTCACTCTCACTCATGATGTGGGCATTATCAGCCATGAGATTGAACAGCCTCACAAGATAGGGATATGCAAGTATTACTTTGTCTTTTATTTTTATGCAAAAAATATTGTTAATAAATATAGATACCTCGTGAAGCTTGGCAATATATAGTTGGATTTTTCTCTTTTTTAATTAGCACTAACTTCCACAGAACTTGATTCTTTCACACTTCATTAATTGCATGGTTGGTATAGCTTTAAAAATAATAATAAAAAAAATAAAAATAAAAAAAATTCCCTAACATTAGCTTCTGTCTAACAGCAAAAGAGATCACACTTGATAATTTTAATTGAATGAATCGAATGATATTGCATTTATACAAATCAATTATGTCATACAATTATCATCCAAAATGATTCTTAACACCAATAATATTGAATAACATTACTCTTTGAAAAATCAGGGGAAGCTGGGACTCCAAATCCACAAGAAAATGAAAGTTCTTGAGAAATTAAATAAGTAATTATGTAACAGTTCTAATCTGCTTTTGCGCCAAAATCGAAATTGGTTTGTTGCCTCCCAAAACATTGTGGAATCTTGCATATTTAATTTTTGCTAGACAACTTGACATATTGCCAGTTGGCATAATTTTAATGGATGTTAGACAATTTTTTTTTTTTTTTTAAATCAGCCAATTCAGTGTTGCTGTCTCATCATCTGTAAAAATTCGTGTAAATACAACCTGTAAAAGGGGCTTAATTCCAATTTCGTTGATTAAAAGTGGAGTTTTAGCTCCTATTGGGTTCCTTTTAAAAAATTAATTATAATTTAATTTAAAGACAACATTTAATTATAATTATATAGTTCATGGGATTGTGAAATTTCCACCTACAGAATCCATCAACTTTAATAAAAATTTACTAAAAAACTAATTTTAATCCAAATTAAATAGGAATTATTCTACTTTTCATTTAGACGGTTCTCATTTGAAACTCCTTGAGTGCAAAATAAAGGTTGAAAATCAAAATTTTTAGACTTAAAACGTCTACATAGACCACAGGTTGGGATGCAATTGTGCAATTTCCAAAAAGGCAATCACAACTTCAAAAACTAAACCTTGTTTTATTGAGATATAACACATAAAACCTTTTCACCGCTTCATTCAGTTCATTCGGTGCAGCCATGTTTTTGTTTCCTCTTAATATTAACAAGCAAAAATAACCACGAAAATAAGTGGAATTAAACTTCAATAAAGTATAGACACAAGCCACGCCAAACCAAATATATAAAGCACTAGACACGATTGAACAATACAATAGAAGAGATTTTAGCTTATTTGTTTTCTTTCTTAATATTGTCCAATACTAATCCAATCCATGTTCCAAACATGCCATAAAGTTTCCAAAAAATACATACAGCGCAAGTCATAGCATCGGTACCATCAATATTGGTCGTTGTTATTGCATATCTCATCCAAATTTGAATAGAAGAACAGCTTTTGAATCCAAGTAGAAGTAAACAAAGTGGTTTGTCTCGTGAGTCACGTAAGAAACTATGCAGAAACAAACGAAAGAAACAAGAGAATTAGTCGAGGCAAGCGCATTTTCCAAGATATATTATCCAAGTCAAAAGTTGTTACATTTTCTTGCAACTTTGGAAGTTAATCAGTACCAAAAAGTAGTCAGGTGAAAATACAGGAGGAAAGTGTAGAGGTAGAGTTCAATCATCTTGCATTTCTCTACTGTAATTTGTAAATTCTGAAATACCATAATATCTGTAATAGTTGGTGACAGCAGTTTTCTGTTATTTTTCTTTCCAATCAAACAAATTTCCATAAACTGCAAGTCGAATATCAGGTAAGAAGACCTTTCGATACAAAGGGAAGATATTTGTACTGATATGTTTTGTTTCAGTTCGAGACTAGTGATTAAACCTCTTATGCTTCATTCTCGTCCAATTTTATCCCTACAATTGAACCTGAAACCTGTCCCTTTCATCTCCAAAAAGTCTTGAACTCCCCCAAATAAGCTCTCTTCTAGAACAACGTACACTGGCCAGCACTGGTGCATTCATATTACCAACTTCTATTTTGAGGCTGTTGATTTAATATGTACAATTCTTCAATGAAATCCACCAAACTTAAACAGTATATGAAATATATATATACTAGTAAGAGAAATCCCTGTTTGTCAACCATTCTTTTGGGTTTTTTTTTTGAAGAGAATGAGTTTTTGAATAATAACTTTTTTAGAGAATGTGTGGTTGAAAATGAGTACGAGGAAAAAAAATGAGTTTTGAGAGAATGGTTACCAAATAGGGGCTTAATCAGCTTAAGTAAATGTTGCTAGCCCAGTCTCTAAAATAAGTGGAACTATCGTCTGCAAGAGACTAGAGATTCTTGGATAACAAAATTTAACAGTGTGACAAATTTAACAAAAAAGGTGTAAGAAAGTAAGAACACACAATTCTTACTGAGGTTCCATCTCAATTGGTTCTCTGTCCAAATTGAGCTCCACTGAGGGAGACGTTGCATGCATAATAGAGTATCCTCTTTGAAGTATCACAGTCTACAGGAATGTCGCTTACAACAAAGAAAATAGGACAATACTACCATGAAAACGTCGCTTGGCCTGATTTTGATAGAGGATGAATAACAGTAATGGAAGTTCAGAAAGAAGGTAGAGAAAACTTTTGGCCAAAGAAAATGAGAAGACGTTTTGGCCCCATCTAACTAAAACAGCGCCACACTGTGGAATTAATACAATCCATTATTTCAAATTCCACTTTATCAAGCAAAAGCGCAGAAGCATGTCTTTGTTGATTTGTGTGAATATATGTTTGTCGATCTGAAAAAGTATTTGAAAGGTATCCAATTGATGGCCTTGTTTGTGAAATCAACTTCACGAACTAACATAACCCAGCACGTGCTTTTCTCGGTAATGGAAATTGATGTAATCAGAATCCAGTTTGCTCTTGTTGATTGCCTCACTCATTTAACGTTTTTTACTTCGGAAAGCCACCTCTCTAACCATTTGTCGCTTTGCTTATTAGATTACAGGAATTATATAGGGCAAAATGTGACCACAGCTCGCTTCTCTTACACAGATTGTTGCATAACTAACTTGACTCAGGTACTCACCCTGCTCAGTATGTTTCATTTTACCAGTCAGCAAATTAGGGATAGTGACCTAAAGAAGAAGTAAAGGCAGCATATCCTATTTCTCTTTCCTTTCCTTTCCTTTCCTTGAATTAGCATTTGAATACAAATAGGAAATTCGAGAGACTATGCATACACATCTCATACTGTAAAATCTCGAGATCACGAGATGAATATGTATATGTACATAAACAACAATTCAAAGAAATCAATAGAAAAACCAACATGTTATACACATATTATTTCATCCCATGCTTCCTTTCTATGATCTCTACTGTCAGTCGTTCGAAAATTGATGTGAAGTAATCTACTCATCTCACACTGAATATGAAACTTAGAACACAATGAGCATCAAATTAATGTGCAATCAACTTAGGCGGTTCATGAAAATTGATGCAAAAATTATGCTATGTGATGTCTATGTTTCGCGCGGGTTAGTCGCTAACAATTAAAAGGGATCAGACGATTGTGTAAGGGACAAACCTCTTGAGACAAAGTCTCAAAAAGGGGTGTTCTTTTATTGGCGATGACTTTACAATTGGAAATGAAAAACAACGTGCCTCCAAGGGGCGCAGGCACACGAGTTACTGAAAGAAAAATGTTTAAGTCTAAAAACTAAGAAAATGAAAATTACATATTCTCTGTTTTAGAGTTTTGGATTCGGTCCTTTGCTCTATGTCTTTTCTTCCTTTTATACTTCATAGAAGATCTCTTTGTGATTAACTACTCTAAAAACTGCTTGATCGTCCTATAACTACCCACTTTCTTCGTAGTGGCCATTTTGTCATGAAAACTGCCTTTTAACTGCTGTCATTACCTTTCATCGTTCAACCGCTTTCGATTGAATTCCTTGAATCGTGGAACGTGATAGGGCTGCTTTAACAACTGCTTTGATAACTGCATTTCTTGATAACCACGACGCGTTATGTTTGTTGATACCTTGGGCGACTTGAAGGTTTGGGCGAGAATGGAGTAACAGCTCTGGGCGACCGTATGACACTCTATTCGTTCAGATTCTGGGCGACTTGCAAACTTGGACGATGGCGTTACCACATTCTTGGGCCTCCTTATTTGGGCCTTCATCTTGATTTGTTCAATTGAGCTTCGTTCTTTGGGCTATCTGATTTGGGGATCCTCCAATTGGGCTTCACTCCTTGGGCTGTTCTATTTGGGCTGAATTTTTATGTGTCAACAATTACCCCCCAATATGGCAGAATTAATAATAATTATTAAATTTTGCCATATTCACTTTGTGTTTCCAGCAACATTCGAAATTCCCAAGAATTTCAATCATTGTTTCCTTCTATAACTTGAAAAGGTGCGTCGTTTTATAAACCCTTATAAATCCCAAACACGCCATTTCACTGCTACCAAACCACGCCTCATATTTTTTGCGTCTCTTTCACGATTCACTGTTCATCTTTTGCTTCCCTGCTACGTAACCCTGAAAAGCTTCGTTCCTTCTCAAATGGCTGCTTCACAATCTCAAACTAGCGATTCCTTTAGTTTTGATGACTTTCAGAGGCTTCTGAGTCGTCCATACATAACCCCAAGTTTTCTCTCGCGCCTGCCGACGTTGGACGTAATGAGTTTTACTTGGGTCCTTTCTTCAACAATGCGGAGGCAGTTGAACAGGCGGTGGTGGGTCAATTGTTTCCTTGCACTCCTGGCCCTCCTTTCCTAAACACTCTACCGCTGGGGCCACTTCGCGAAAGAGGTATTCGCACTTAGCCTAAATCTGACGTAGCTTTTCGTAGGTGGCATGCTCGCCTTGTGGGTCATGGCCCTACTAAGGCACTTTTTGATAGCGCTAGGATCTCTGATTTGTTGGAAATCTCTATCTGCCCCCCTACTTTTGATTCAGCACTCTTTTCAATCGCCTTGAGTTTTTGGTCTTCTGAGTATAACACCTTTATTTTCCCTCTTGACCCCATGTCTATTACCTTAAGGGATGTTGGGGCCCTGGTGAATCTACCACCTTTGGGAGATACCATTTTCCCAGGTATCTTAGTTTCTGGTGGCGCCCCAAAGTTTGGTAAAAACTATACCGACTCTTATTCAAGCCTGCAGACCCTCCACAATCATTCGAATGCTGAACCTACCCATACTAAGCGAGTGGCCTTCCTTTTAGTTTGGCTTTGTAAATATGTTTTGTGCGTGCCAAGTATAAAGCCTTCTCTGAGTTATTTACCTATAGCGCACGAATTGACGCGTGGCAGGCCTTTGAATTTATGTTCTTTGTTTTTGGCTGCCCTTTATAGAGGCATGACCTCTCTTCAAGCTCAATTGAAGAATGGTGCATCTTCCACTGGCAGTGGACCTCTTTGGTTCACTCAACTGTGGTTGAGATCCTATTTTCCATCGCTTGGTGCTCCATCCATTTCTCGTCCTTCTGCTAGCTGTTACGGGCTAGCTATGGAGCCCCTAACTCCTGTAAATATGTCCAGGAGGGACATTATTTCATTCTTTTATTCTTTAGATTCAATCTCTTCCTTTTTTCCTTTTTCCTCCTTTCTTAACTCCAAACTATGTACATCCCCCTTCCACCATAGATAGCGCAAGCACCTCCCTGCTCATTTGGATTCAGTTTTTAACCGGGAGAGAGCTATTTCATGATATTCTAACTGGGACTAATGCCAAGGCAGGGGTAGAGATTTATGTTCCCCAATTTTTTGCTCGCCAGCTTGGTTTTGGCCAAACTTGGCCTGTTCCTCCTTGTTATTCAAAGAATTTAGTTGACCGTTTTCATACCATTACTAAAGTGGAGGCAGAGGCTATAGATGCTCGTAATCTCCTTTTAACCAGTCATTTTTCATTGGCCCCTTTCAATTCTAACCACGCCATTCACCCTCTTTTTGAACAACTCTGGCCATCGGTGAAGCGCAGATTATTTGCGAATGAGACCAATCGTGCCTTTCATTCATTAGACCAATCGAGTATTTCCTCTCTTCCTCCTATTTTGGTCACTCCTTTGTCAATTCGGAGCCCCTCTCCTTCTCGTCGCACTAAACAATCTGCTCGTCCATCTTCTTCCCTCCCTGCCAAGCCTACTACGGCCAAGAGTGCTCCAAGCCGCAAACGGCTAGCCTCAGCATCTCCCATTCTGGAGGATGATGTCGATGATGATGATGATGCCCCTCTTATTGTCAGGAGGAAGGTAATTAAATTGGTTTACTTACAAGTATATTTTTCCACACTTGAAACTTTTCTGTATGCTGATGATCTTTTGGATTTCTCAAAAAAGTTCAGCCTCTCCTTTAAAGGCTTTGACATCGACAACTCCTGCTCCATCATCTTCTGCTGAGGCTACTTCATCCAAACCAGTTGATGAGGGGGCTACACTTAAAGAGACATCTTCAGTCCCAGAATCCTCATCACAACCCATGGATGAGCCACCTTCTTCCCAGGGCGTCAACCCCCCAAACATCGAAGCAGAAGGTAATTCAGTTTTTTGATGTCTTACCTTTGCTCATGCTATTGGTTTCTGATTTATTGCTCTTGAGCTTTGCAGATACTCCTATGAGTCCGCCCGTTGTGGCAACATCTTCTCGCTCGGACAAGGGAAAGTCCTTACGAATGGATGAGTCGTTGGTGGCAAGCTTGGCTGAGGGCGCGCCATTTTCTACGATTATCGACGAGGTAGTTTTTTGCTTCACTTCTATTTCCACCTTGTTCGTTGTAGTGAGGATTTTCAATATTGGCAGTCTTCTTTGCAGGATGCTGACAGGATTGTGCGTTCTATCCAAGACTTGTTCACTTCCTGGGGGCAAATTCAGACGTTTCGCCCTACTCCATCCAATCGTCCTGCTGCTTCTTCAGAGGAAGACTTGAAGTTCCTGAAGGAATCGATATTTGAGTACGTATCCTTCATGGATATGGATATTGGAAGGGCTAGTGCTGCCAGGCACAATGATGAACTTGAGCACTTGAGTGCGAAGTTGGAGCAAGTATTGACGCTTCCTTCGCTCAATCTTTCTGCCGATTTTAAAGCGACGTTGAAGGTTATCCACTCCGAGGTCCTTTCTATGCTGGCCAAGAATACTGAACTAAAGGCCAAGCGTACTCAATATCTTCGAGCCGTAGCTGAGAAAGAGTCTTTGCGTATGGAGATTAACAAGGCTGAGGACTAGTTGAAAGAAATCTCGTCCGAAGTCATGATTGAAGACTCTTTGATGGTTAACTTGGCTGCTCAGATGAGGGAACTTCAAGCTAAAATGGACGACTGCAGGGCGAGGATGGCTGCTAAAAAGCGCAACGCCTCCCAGGGAATTGAGTGAACTAAGTCCTTGGTCGAGCAGTACAAGAAGTTGGAAGTTGATGATGATGACGTCGTGGCTGAATTGAACATCACTTCCTCTCGACAGAACGAGGATTGGGAAAAACTTAGGGAACGAATTCGTTCCGTATGGGATAGACTGTAATTAAGACATACGATGTCTTTTTTCTTTTGTAATTCGATTTTTCCCTTTGTAACTTTGTTCATCATTAATGGACATTAACTTCTTGTGCATTTATTTGACGTTTATTTTTTAGTCATCAATTCTTTAAGCACTTAACTGCTTTGCACTAAGAATCTTGTCCATTCCCTTTTGATATTTCCACCACTTTTCCCAAGACTTAGGGCTATTTAATTCCGTTTATTAGACAGAAATATGGTTGTTCATATTCTGTCTCTTTATCTTCACCCCCTATAAATGCTTCGCATTTTTCATTCTCTATCTTCATCTCTTCATTTTCTTCTTCGAAACCAATTTGCTGCCATTTCTTGGCATTCTGACGATCAACCTGATCCAAAAATGGACTGTTTAGTCCGTCCGCCTTTTATTTACCTTGATGTCACCTTTGGTATGGAAGGTATAGGAAATATTTTTTGGCCAGCAGCGAAGTTCTTTCCTGCAAAATTCTTCCCATCGTCTCTTTGTTCTTCACAAGGAGTCAATGATGGAAGGCAATTTTTGGGCTGCTTGTAGGCCACTTTGCCTGCTGACAGTGCTTCTCAGCTTGCCTGCTGACAGTGCTTCTCAGCCTCTTTGCTCGCCATTGCAGCGATGCATTTAGGAAGGTGGTGAGGCCAGTACACCCTCTTACTCGGCAATCCCACCATTACAGCGATGCATTTAGGAAGGCGGTGTGAAGCTTACTCAGCGATCAACCGGGAGATCATCTTACTTTAGTTGTATTTTGTAGCACGTCCATTATTTGTATTTTTTGTATTCTTGTAATGAACGTTTGATAATAAAGAACTTTATTCGAACGTATTTCACTCTGTCTTTATTATCGTTTGATCGTCCAGAATGTTTGGTTATATTTTTATCTGTTCACATTCCCATAAAGAAGGAACATATTTTTTCAAATATTTGCCGTCAATGAATCTTACGTGCTTGGTGCCGTCTAAATCTTCCAAGTGGTATGCTCCATTAGGCAACACACTGTTTATTTTGTATGGTCCTTCCCAATTGGGCGACCACTTCCTGTACTTTGGATCCTTGGTATCCAAAGGGAGTATCGTCTTCCAAACTAGTTCACCCAGGCTGAACGACTTGGCTATGACTTTTTTATTATAAAACTTAGCCATTCTTTGCTTTTGAACTTGCAACCTATCTAAGACGTCCAACTTCAATTCATCTAAACTTAATAAATTTTGAACTAGTGATTTGGCATACTCATCATCATTCAGTTTATGTTGCAAGCACACTCGAATCGCACGTTGATTTTCATAGGCAAAACGGCCTCCTGTCCATAAACAAGTTGAAAAGGAGTAACTTTGGTACTTGACCGAGGTGATGTTTAATAAGCCCATAAGACCTTGTTCAAACATTCGTGCCAATTTCTGGCATTTTCATCTATCATCTTTCTGATGATATTTTTCAGAATCTTATTAGAAGATTCCTCTTGTCCGTTGGATTGAGCGTAGTATGGTGTGGAGTTTACTAATTTAACCTCAAACTCGCTCAAAAATTTGTTCACTTGATCCCCATTCAAAGATGTTCCGTGATCTACCATTAAAGTTTGTGGAATTCCAAACCTATAAATAATGTGATCACGGATAAACTCTATAACATTCTTCTGGGTGATCTCTTTCAAAGGTATCGCCTCTACCCATTTGGTGAAATAGTCGGTTGCAACTATAACAAAAGTATGTTGTTTGGACGATGGAGGGTAGAGCTTCCCTATTAGATCTATCGCCCAACCTTTGAACGGCCAAGGTTTAATAATAGGTGTCATTTCTCATGCTGGCGCCCTTTGTATTGGACCATGCCTTTGGCATGCTAAACAACTTTTTGCATACTGAACGCATAGTTTTCCCATCTTTGGCCAAAAATATCCACTCCTAATAATTAACCACCTCATCCTTTGGCCAGCTTAATGAGCTCCACATATCCCTTCGTGCACTTCAGCCATGATTGTCTTGGCTTCTTGCAAACTTACACACTTTAGTAATACACCATCAGAGCGTTTCTTAAACAACTCTTCATCTATTAGTGTGTAATTCAGCAAACATAGCTTCGTTTTCCTACTATTCCCTCCATTAGGTTCTTTAAGGAACCCTTTAATCTCTGTTCTCCAATCTACTGCATCTCCATCTTGTATACAGTGAAGTTCAATTTTTCTCGCCCTTCTTTGAGTTACGGGGAATATGGTTCCATACTCACAAGTAGACTTCCAATTCAAGACCTTTGAGTACCTTGAAGCCATTTGGACTAACTCATTTGCCACGTCGTTATATATCCTATTAACGCATTGAAGTTCTACTTGATCAAATTCCTCTAATAATTTTTGGGCAATCTCATATTGACTTATAATGGAATCACTTTAGCATTTGAAATCACCGATCAATTGATGTACCACCAATTGAGAATCGCCCCTAACGATCACATTTCTTACTCCCATATCTATCATTAGTTCTAGACCTACAATTAAGGCTTCATATTCGGCCTGATTGTTGGTGCACATTCTGTCTAAGGTGAATGCAAACTTGTAGCAAATCCCTAAAGGATTAATCAATGCTACTCCTACTCCTGCACCTTTAGAGGTTTTTGACCCATCGAAATACAACACCCAAGGTTTTAACTCGAACGGATTGATTTCTAGTTCGATTTCTTCAGGCATGTCAAGGCATGGATGATCGGCTAGAAAGTTATCCAAAGCCTGATTTTTGACTGCCTTTTGAGGTATATATTGTATTTCGAACTCTGATAAAGCTAGTGTCCAAAGGCCTACCCTTTGGTATAAAATAGGGCGCGAGAACATATACTTAACTAAATTTACTTTAGAGATTAAATAAACGGTTACAGGCCGTAAATAAGCCCTTAATTTTGTACATGTGAAATACAGTGCAAGGCACAATTTTTCAACAGCAGAGTAATTACATTCACACCTCGTTAACCGTCTACTTAAGTAGTAAATTGCCCTTTCTTCACCAAATTGGTCTTCCTGTGCGACCATTCCAGCTATTGATTCTTTTTCAGCCGATACATACACTTTCATTGGCCGTCTTTGGATTGGTGACACCAACACTGGTGGACTTGATAGATATGTCTTCAGACTTTCAAAAGCCTTTTGATGTTCTTCTTTCCAGACGAATTCGTCCTGATTTTTCAGCTTTAATAGCGGTGAAAAGATTTTAGTTCGCCCTGCACAGTTAGAAATAAAGCGTCTTAAAAAATTTACTTGGCCTAGAAACATTTGCAACTCCTTTTTGTTGCTAGGTGGTTTGGCTTCTAATATAGCCTTCGCTTTATTTTTATCAAGTTCAATCCCTCTCTTATGTACTAAGAAACCAAGAAAGTTCCCTGCATTAACACCAAATGCACACTTCAAGGGATTCAACTTTAGCTTGTACTGCCTCATTCGTTCAAACGAATATCTTAACTGTTTGAAATGGTCCTTTTCTTTAATGGACTTGACTACTATGTCGTCTACATACACCTCAACAAACTTGCCTATCATATCATGAAAGATTAAATTCATTGCCCTTTGATAAGTTGCCCCTATATTTTTTAGGCCGAAAGGCATAACCACCCATTCAAAACATCCTAAAGACCCAGGGCATCTAAAGGTAATTTTGTGTATGACTTCTTCAGCTATATAAATTTGATTGTATCCTGAATACCCATCCATGAAAGAATACATGACATGTCCGGCAGTTGAATCTACTAAAGAATCCACCGTGGGCATTGGATATTCATCTTTGGGTGTAGCTATGTTTAAATTCCTAAAGTCTATACACACCCTTAGTTTACCATTCTTTTTTAGTACTGGCACAATATTCGACAACCATTCAACATATCTAGCTGTTCTTATAAAACCTGCTTTCAATAATCGCTCTATCTCTTTCTTAATCTCAGGGAGTACATTAGGAGCAAAACGCCTAGGGGGTTGCCTATGAGGTTTAAAATTAGGCTTAGTTAGTAACCTATGTTCCACCAAGTCTCTATCTAAACCAGGTATTTGTTCATATTCCCAAGCAAAACAATCTTTATACTCTTTTAACAAAGCGATTAATTTATTACTAACCTCTTGGTCGAGCATCTGGCTGATGAACGTTGGGTGATCTTCTCTTTCATCGCCAATATTTACTTTGATCAGAGGGTCTTGTGCTTGAGCGTATCCAAGTTTGGCAATCCGCATCATTTCGTCGTCCAGTTCTTTTGTAAGTATTTCCTCTTCCAAATAGTCCACCTTGTTGACTTCTCGGCCAATGCTTTGCTCTAATTCGAATACTGCCAACTTGTCCTTCAGCGCTTTTAGGGCAGTCTTTTCCTTCGCTTTGTCATTGCATTCCTTATTGAAAGCCATCAGTCTGGCTTTGAAGGCCTGAATGTCGGCCATTTGCTTTTGTAACTTAAAGTCCATTCAAGACTCCTTAATTACTCTTTTGCCAATTACTGGCTCTTCCAGAGCCACTATATTTGGCCTCATCTGTTTGAATATCTCAGTGAGTACGTCCATTGAGAATGGTTCTTCGCTTTGCTCGACAACCTGAGTTTCTTCCCCATCTTGTACTACTCTGACAGGTCCATAGTTTCCTTCGTACATGAACTTTCCACCGAGTTTGCTTCCGCGACAAAAGGCCTATGATCGGCCTGTACCACCTCTGCTTCGCCTTTGTCATTCCAAAAAATCAGGCATTGATGGAGCGATGAGGGTATACAACGACTTCCGTGTATCCAATTTCTTCCTAGGAGCACGTTGTAACTAGTAGGACCATCTATTACAAAGAAGACAGTGGTCCTAGTAGTCGTACCTATAGTTATGTCTAATGGCATAACTCCCTTAGCTGAAGTCGCTCCTCCATTGAAGCTAGTGAGGATGACTTTTGTAGGAATCATGTCACCCTCTGTTTTTGCGAACTTTCTCATCATCCTAGATGGAATAGTGTTTATAGCTACTCCATTGTCGACAAGCACTTTTGCCACTGGGACGCCGTTAACTAAAGCTTTAACGTATAACGGCCTCAAGTGTTTAGTCAATTTCATGGCTGGCCGTTTAAAAATAACCTTTTCGGCAGCCTCTATTTCTACCTCTTGCTTGTTTTCTGTCGAATTATCTCCCTGTGATAAGTCGACATGCAGTATGTCACGCTGATCCTCTATCCCCTGAACTTCCTTCTTACTTTTTTCTAATGCTTCCTCATCAGTTATCCAACCTGTGGGAGGGGGCATTATTCTTGGAGGTGACCCATACTTTTCAGAGCGAGGCACTCTCTTCTTCCTTTTGGGTGTCCCGTACAGTACGTAGAAATCGAAAGGACGCCCAGATGGCTCCCCCAACAAGTCAACTTCACGAACTCCCTCTTGATGTAGTTGCTTAAACAGAGTATTGCGTGATACTCCTCTCTTTTTTCTTTCTGCTTCTAGATCGATTTCTTCTTCAATGTCCGTCATCCCATCGTCTTCCTCGTCGTTGTAGGCCTCTCCAGAAGTCTGGCCTTCTTCGCATACCAACACGCAGGCTTCTCTTTCGTTGTCCTCCCTCTCTTCTTCCTTTTCCTTATTCTTGAATTCATTGGCCAGTAGGTAATTATTGGCCACGACAGGAGGCAACGTACCGAATTGGATAGCAAGGGGCTGATCTGGATCTTCTTCATCCCTCTTGTCCCTCTCAAACTTTGATCTCCCAGAAGAGGTTTCTGGCAGTTCCTTCATTGATTCATCTGTACCGGTTTCTTTACTACCTTTGAGGACGTTTTGATTGGCTACCTTGAGTAGTGTAGGCGCTTTAGGATGTGGCATTCCTTGTTGCTGCCTCATCATCCATCCGTAGTTTCGTTGAAAACGCCTTTGTTGGGTCCTAGTCATCTCATCGAAGGGTATTGCCCTTCCTGCACTGTACTGGAATGAATGCCATACATTTGGCCGGCGAGGTTGTGGCCTAAATGTTCTTCCAGTATCTGCTGGTCTGCACTGCCTTTCAAAAGGCGGTCCTCTATAGAATGATGTACCTCGCCCTCTACCAGCTGAATGTTTGGGAAGAAGGCAGGGCGATGAGGATGCTGCCATGTCCCTGGTTTCTCCGTGTTTCCATTTACTTCCCTTTTACACCTTGCACACAGGACGTCTTCGTCCTTTTTTGGTTCTTTTCCTTTGATTTGTTCAAAGACGCTGGGATGTGGTATAGGATCTTCTTCTCCGTCATCTACAATCAATTTGAATTTTGGTAACTTGTTCTTGAATCCAGATGTTACCATGTTTACTCCAAGTGGCTGTGGGAAAGGATTCTCGTCNCCCAAAAGCCATCTGATCCTGTACGATTTCCATAATCTGGTTCCTCAACATGACGTTGGGGTCATATGAAATTCCTACAGGTTAGTTAACCGGTTGGTTTGCATGAGGCCTGATGTTTGGTCCTTGATTGGCAACAAAATTACCATAATTAGGACCATTACCATTAGCCTGAACATCTACTCCCTCGTTACCACGTTGAATATTCTGTCCATTGTTTAGGACATTATCTCTCACGTTTGGATTACCCCCCAAGTTAGGCATACTACTACCATTGCTTTGATTTGGTACTGTAGTATCTCCTTGGTTTGAAGTAGAGGGACCAGAAAGTGGTTCTACCCCTTGACTCGGATTTAGGACCGAAAGATTATGTCCTACAATTGTCCTAGTTTGAAAGTGATTTGTAAGAGGTATAGTCGGTTGACATATTTGGCCTACTAACTTGTTCATTGTTCCATTCAACGTCTTTAGTTGTTTGGCCATGTTGTCATAGTGTACATTCTCATTTTGTGTAAATCTTTCCATATTATGAATACTTCAAAAATTTACCTGTTCAACGACGTCTTGTGTGAGTTCTCCAAGTAATGCACGCATGGTTCGAGGACTCAACTCCGTCATTGGTTCGTAACGACTGTTACTGCTCTGATTTTGTCCATCTGTTCGTGGAGAGGCATGTTGCTCCTCATATCGCTCGATTACAGACTGGATTCCTCCCTGACTTGTTGCTTCCTTATCGGATCTCTGAGGCATATTGTTTCCCCTTTTGTACTTTCAACACCTAACACCACTGTCCCACCGGCCGTGCTAAATTGTTTCGCGCGGGTTAGTCGCTAACAATTAAAAGGGATCAAACGATTGTGTAAGGAACAAACCTCTTGAGACAAAGTCCCAAAAAGGAGTGTTCTTTTATTGGCGATAACTTTACAATTGGAAATGAAAAACAACGTGCCGCCAAGGGGCGCAAGCACACGAGTTACTGAAAGAAAAGTGTTTAAATCTAAAAACTAAGGAAATGAAAATTACATATTCTCTGTTTTAGAGTTTTGGATTCGGTCCTTTGCTTCTATGTCCTTTCTCCCTTTTATACTTCATAGACGATCTCTTTGTGATTAACTACTCTAAAAACTGCTTGATCATCCTATAACTACCCACTTTCTTCGTAGTGGCCATTTTGTCATGAAAACTGCCTTTTAACTGCTGCCATTACCTTTCATCTTTCAACCGCTTTCGATTGAATTCCTTGAATCGTGGAACGTGATAAGGCTGCTTTAACAACTGTTTTGATAACTGCATTTCTTGATAACCACGACGCGTTATGTTTGTTGATACCTTGGGCGACTTGAAGGTTTGGACGAGAATGGAGTAACAGCTCTGGGCGACCGTATGACACTCTATTCGTTCAAATTCTGGGCGACTTGCAAACTTGGGCGATGGCGTTACCACATTTTTGGGCCTCCTTATTTGGGCCTTCATATTGATTTGTTCGATTGGGTTTCGTTCTTTGGGCTATCTGATTTGGGGATCCTCCAATTGGGCTTCACTCCTTGGACTGTTCGATTTGGGCTGAATTTTTATGTTTCAACAGTCTGACAGCATGGAATTGGAGCCTTGGCAAAATCATTTCTGAATCTAATGCTGCGGCTAGAATTCATTACAACCAAGTAACATTCTATACAAGTTCAGGTCTTATCAAGATACCAATACCCCGGAATGGTAAGAAATTAACTTTTTTCTACCTTCTAACTTGTTATTTATTAGATCCATGCTCTAAGCAAACAAGTAATTGAACAACAATTAATATATAAGAGATAAAAGATAACAAAACATAATATACCAGAATATATACAAAGATATAAAACAAAGATCGCTCCTTTAGTCAACATACTTATTTCTCAAGAATAAATTACTGTTAAGAGAGATGCTACAAGTACAATGATGGTTAAGAAGATTTGTTGACAATCATAATTTGGCATATCATATTCATCCATTTCAAAAATTATCTTTTTAAATCAACTGTACCGATTTTAACGCATCAAACATTGTCAACCATCATTATACAAGTATATTAATTCTTACTGAAGTTCTTGCCCACAATGTAGCCAAGTAGGTCCATACTTCTTGCCAAACATTTTTTTATGTGCTCTGCTACATCCTTCTCTACATTATACTTCTCAAAAGCCTACACGCAAAAACACATAATTATATATGTGAAACTATATGTCAAAAACAATGCTTTTCAATAAACGGAAATCAAGATATTAAAAAAACACCCAAAAACAAGGAGCAAAAAATTAGTGGGCTTTGCTTATTTTTTTTTTCTTATTTTGAGTGAAATGAAAACAATTTACAACTATGACAATGTCAACAACTTCTTTCTGAATGTCCTCTTTAATGTCGACGCTCTTTATGATGACTTTCTTTCCGATGGAGGTAGACCCAGTTGAGGACTTCCAGTCTTCTTGGGATGCCAGTCTCCGCCGCCGCTTCTCTTTGACTCTTCGCTCATTTGATTTAATTTACTTGATTTCTGGTTCCAAAATTTTGAATTTTGGGTTTATTGGGAACTTTCGGTGGAGAGAAAAAAGACAGGTGGCAGCCGTGTACGTCTGTGGTCTTTCGAATTTGTAAAGGTTTTATTTGAAATTCTGATGACAATCTAAGCCCTTGTTTGAGTCCCTTTTTTTGAAAAATACATTTTTAAACAGTGTTTTGACATCATTTCAATGATACATGCTTCAATAAAATAATATTACACGAAAATCTAAAACTTTTCCTTATTTTTTAATCATACATTTCACATCATTACACTATTCAAAAATACATTTTCTTTGCAAAAATGGGACTTAAACAAGGGCTAATTCTTTCGGAGTGTACTGAGAATTCGAATTACTGTCTGACTTACTTTGGACGGCTTTGAAAGTTGTCTGAATATGGTGGTTAGGCTGTCAAATGTTGTATCCGTCGTGTTTGGCTAAGCTCAAAAGAAAATTAAGTTACAAATAACTTCTTATATTTTTATGTTATATATTACATGAATTCAAATCTCCATGAGCGGGTGGCAAAATAAAAAGTGAATTAAAATATCTCTAGTCAAGCATAACTAGATAATTAGGGATGCTAAAAAATCCGTTCAACCCGATATCTGTGAGACCCCGCCCCCAATCTTGGCGGGGATTACCCACCTAATCGGGTAAATGGGACGGGTACGAGGCGATGGTCATCACCCCAAAGCAGGTATGGGGTGGGTACGGAAATCATAATCCCCTAATCCTTGCTCATTTAAAGTTAGTTTCAAATTTAAGTTTTATCCAACAAAAATAATAAATTTATCATCATTTTTAAAAAGAATATAAGTCATTTTTAACAAATTGGTAAAAAAGTAATAATATTTATTAACTAAGAACATAAAAAAATAAAATAAATGGAGCAGGGGACTTGTTCCGCCCCACCTCGAATCCGTCCCGTCTTATTCTAATCGTGTATGAGTATAAAGTAAGATAACAAAATTTTTCGATGGGATGAAGATGAGGATGGGAATGATCGACCTGGCCCATTACCGTCCCTACATAGGACACAACTTTGCAGGTCACTTGATACCCATATCGACAAACAAAGTTACTTGCGACAAAATGTACATCCCTTAAAAGAGCCACAATATCATATAAAATAGAAATAAGCAAAACAAATAGAAAATCATCTTGTAAGTTTTGAATTGCCAGCAATGATTAACACTTGGTACTTTGTACTGTTGGTGCAATATAATAGTATTCTTAGTAAACCAATCTCATGAGCTAATAATGTAAGTCGTTCCCACAACTCAATGACTTTAGGTCATTTCCAACGCTGAATCAAATTTTACATCAAATCTTACACTAAATTAAAATTTATCTTCAATCATTATATCAAAACTTACACTAAATGAACAGTATTTTATTATTTTATTCATTCTTTCGATTTTTGACAATGCATTTATTTTTTAAAAAATATTTATTTAGTTTATAACTATATAAATTACTAAATCATAACTTCGTTAAATTAACAAATATATTGAATTATTATTGATTACTAAATTATTAACATGTTTTATATATTATGTTAAATTGATGAAAATAATTGATTATATTATTCATTTATCATAAACAATTACGTTAAATTTACAAAAATAATTACTAAATTAAAAAATCCTTAATTATTATTAATTGTATTGTTAAAAATAAGAAACTTTAATAATAATAATAATAATAATTATTATTATTATTATTATTATTATACGAAAATAACACATATACCCTTAATCATTATTTTTGAAAAATGAAAATGAAGGGCAAAACAGACATTGCACCATTTGGTGCAATGAACAATGTTGCACCAAAATGTTGAGAAAGTTGGAGGGAGGTTTGCACCAAATTTTCGTGCAATGGGACTCCCATTGAAGATGCCCTTAGCATCTTCTGATTTGCTAGGGCAACTACAACCTCCCCATGACAATTCCCATTGACAAAACCTAGGCTAATGTAACCACTCTCTCAAGCGGATCTAAGCGTTACTGATTAAGTGAATCCATCTCCGGTGCAATCCAACTTCTTGTCACCCAAGGAGCCCTAGCGACATCGGTATAGGCATAAACCTTATGAAGCTACTANACATTGCCCACACTAAACGCAAAATTTGTGCAATTCTTCAACAGAATACCCATTTGAGTTCTTGACCACCTTCTACATATGTCCTAAATATGGCTTGATAAGATGCCACCGTGAAGCCTTCTTCCGAGTATCTTTCACCAAAATGCAAGCGAATATTGAATGTGCCTTATTTTCTGTATATCTACTCCGTGCACATCACCCAGTATTCATTGTATAATATCTTGGCCGCCGAGGTTTGGTAGCCGTGGAGCTGAACTCTTATCAAAGATTACTTAATCGCAAGTACAACACAGTTGTTTCGTGAATCAAAGGAAATGACAAGTCACGGTTGAGATATGGCCTCAATCCAATGTTGCATAAGCATAGTTGTTTCTACTATGAATACAAAGCTAAATGCGATTTGGAAGGCTTGCATAATTCGAAAACTAACAAAACCATGTTGGCCATTTTCGACCAACACGTCCTAACTTTTGTCGTAATTTGATTGTTTTTACGTTGCAAACCGAGTCCGAGTAGAGTTCCTAAATGTACTCATTTAATGACTTGTAGATTTACAAGCTGCCCACTTAAGATCTGTTTGATGGGACTTTAGTTTTTTACTTCTGTTGCTTCTAAAAGATTACTTTTTTTGAAGAACTTTTTCCATTCAAACAAAAAACTACAAACAATTTATTCAAATGTTTGCAAAGCAACTTCTTAAAGTTAGAAGTCGTTTTTAACTTTTCAAAACCCTTGCAAAGTCGGCCTTGAGCCTTCAATGACTAATTTGGAATCAGAAAATTTGACATTAACCTCCAATAAATTATCACTAAAATGCAAACATACTAACCATATTCATAATCACACAAATAACCCAACAAACTGTAACAGTTTCAAATTCTCAAAACCAGACTTACCAAATAACATTAAAAGTTGTCTAAAAATAAAAATAAAACTAGAGAAAGTCATAGATTCCCCATTTTGTCCGCCTGTATTTTGGGGTCCAAAAACAATGGATTCTTGATAATGGGAAACCAAATCCCATGGGATCTGAAATAAACAACAAAACCTCTTTGGTTTCATTATAGGGAGCAAGAACCAAACCCAAAAGGTATGATATCATAGTCATAGCCAAAATGTAGCAAGCGCAAATGCGGAAAAATAACTTCAATATGCAATGGCATTTTCTCCATTTCTAGGCCCTTTGCCACTTCGATTCGTTGTCGAAGAAGAAGATGACGATGAGGAGGATGACGAGGACACCCGGGGCTTCAGAGAAGCTACTGAACAGTTGTCTCTTCTACTCTTCTTTACAGTTTCTTCTTCATCCATGAATATTTGCCTCCACCTGCACTCCACACTGCAAAAAGCTATGTCCCCTCTGCACCAAACGGATCGGAAAAAGTTCAAATCTTATCGAGTGTACTAGATTAAAAGAACATGCATTTTCTTTAGCATGTAACTAATGAGTAGGTTTTTGAGATTCATAACTTATAAATTAAAAGTTTACTTACTTGTACATGTAGATGTCTTTGCCAGGCATGAGTTTCTGTTTGCAGAGAAAGCAATGGTCAAGAAAATCAGAACTTGACAAAGTTTTTCTTCTTGAAAACCCGCTTGGAGCTGGAGTAGTTGGAGAAGAATTAAGTGGTTTAATCATTTTTCCTTTGCTAATAACTTCTGAAGTTTTTTTGGATATATTTTCTTGGGCTTCTAGTATTACGCTCAGTCCCACCATCTCATTAGCAGTGGCGGTACGGCGGCAGAAGTCGGAGGCGGTAGCGGACGGAGGAGGAGATTTTGGTGATGAAAAGAGGAGAAAGATAAATATAGAAGAACGGAGGATAGCTGTGAATGGTAAGTGGGGTTTGTTGAGTAAGGTGGTAGGGAAGGGGGAATTTAGCTAGAGGTTAACCAACTTATAAAGTTTGTTTCATATTGGGCATCAAACTTTCATTTATTTCAATCTGGTCACCTAACTTTTTTATTTCAATTTTGGTAACTGTTATCAAAACTGAGGACACTCGTGATCTTATCGATAGAATTTGTGACTTTATTAGTCGAAGACCTAACTAAAAAAACAGGCCCAATATTTATATATACTTCACCTTTTAAAAAAGGTGATATTGTATTTTTTTTAGCATTTAAAAATCGTGTTGCTATAAGTACAAGTGAAGTCACGAACTTTATTGATTAGGTTATGATTTTGTCGACTTTGGAAATGATTGTAGCTAGAAGAGTAAAATGGTTGCAAGAGTACAAGTTGTGCTACGAATTTTTTTAGTCAATTACAAATTCCGTGAATTCTGATAACAATAATAATTTTATGGATGATATACTACGTCCTTATTTGATTCTCTTTATTTCAAAATTCTTTATTTATCATATTCATTTTAAACTACACATTTACAAAATAAAATATTTTGCATATAAATTTAAAATTTTTCCTACTTTTTAACCATATATTTTTCAAAAAGTTACTATTCAAAATATTATTTTCTCCAATTTCTCTTTATAATGCCATCAAACAAGGGTTAAATTAAAAATAAATAAACTTACCGATAAGACTAAACAAATTAAAGTTGAGTTGTCAATATTAAACGAACATACAAATTGAATGACTCTAATGAAATTTCCTATTGTGGGTCCCATCAACAGTGACGTGGGGGTGGGAATGGCCCATTTATATAACTTGTAGTGCTTCTTAAAAGCCACGTACTCTTGTATAGCTATCAGTTGCAGCAAAAAAAATAAATAAATAAATAAAATTATTTGTGCACTTTTTTTGTCGTTTAGTGCAGTTTACTGTTTTACTTGATTATTTTTACGGTCATTAATGGCACTTCAATGCAATTGATTTGATGTAAGTGAGATGGTGAAATTTAATCTAAATGACATCGTTTGAAATTAGGCACCGTTCGATTGGCTTCGATTTCATGAAAATTGTCACATTTGAAAAATCTATTTTCTACTTTGATTGTTTAACATGAAAGTGAAAATGGTACAAACACTTAAAAAATATATTATTGGTCAATTGAGTGAAAAATGTATTCATATGATTTAGATGAAATTTTTTTTTTAAATTTACATGGAATTAGCATGTCTTTCTCATCTTTGCAATCAAACAGATCTTTAAAGTGGCATGCCTTCTACCCTATGGGCAAGAACCACTAGTTCTTTTGGGCTTGGTGGGTCGGGTCGGCCGAAAAACCGTTTAATTAGGTTTATATTTGGTATAAGATGAGTCGAGTTTAATCAAAAAATTGAAAATTAAACTAGTCAATTGCAATCAAAATCGATGGTCTCGTTTTAATATATTTTCAAGGTTTAAGATTTATCTTTTGTGTAGAGTGGGTGGTACTACTCTATGACTGTCGATATGTTTTGGTAAACTTGAAAAATATATGTAAATAAATAGATCGTGTTTGCCTATTTTGATGTTCATGTCCTAGATGACGTTTAACTTGATATTAGAACATATAAAGGTCCTGAGTTGAAATTTCTTCATTACATACTTACATAGAAATTTTGCACGAGTGACGCCTTTGATGAAAATCATGAATCTGATCTGCAATGAGTGAGGTAGCGTGGTGAAGATTAAGGTTGCCTAAATAATCTTGTCTGTTTTCTTATTTTGTTTGCTTTTGCAGGGTAAGTTTGACAATAGAGAGGTTATTCAATATGACAAAAACTTAAATTGACAGTTCAACCAAAAATTTGGATAAACATTGATTGAGTTCTGCTAGTAGCAAAGATCAACTATCAAAGTTAACACGATATAAAGCAATCAGAACGTTCGATTACGACTAGGAGTGTAATAGTAGTAGTCAAAGTTGAGTTTTCGATCCCTATGACTTTAGTTTTTCACAACTTTGTTGATAAATCGGTAGGAGTTCATACTCAACTTCTCTAGACTAAGTTGATTTTACGTTATTTGTTTAGTTTCTAGCACAATATCGTATGTAGATATTAGTTGCTTGTAAATTCCTAAACATAGTAAAAGAAAAAAAGAAAAAAAAGGATTAGGTATTCGAAAATAAATGAGTGATGGTAAAATATCATAGTCGATTTGATAATCAAGTGACATTAATTCTTCAATCCTATTTATGCAATTATGTAACTTGTGTGAATTAAGTTGGATTCGAAATTAACTCTTAAATGTAGTCGAGAAATATTTTTTCAAATGGGCACCTCTATAGATGCGAAAACATAATTACAAACCACGATGGATGCATGATGAATATGAGATCTGTACTCCGACATAGTGGTTCATGACTAGGCTAATAAAAGGAATCTCAACCAGCGACATATGGATCGAAGATAGACAAAGAATCAATATTTCGATTGAAACTCTGTCCTGAGAACCTAGAAAATTTTATCATTGAAGAGGTGTGCGTACAATAAAAATTTTCAATATTTTAAAACCTTATTAAATCGGTTTTGAATATCTTAATTATTATTGTACAATATCATACCTAGTAATGTAGAACTTAACTATAAAAGAAATATGCAAGATCTCGAACACCGCTTCTAAATACTTGAAACAAATGTGGAGATATGTGGCTACTGTAACCTCTTCGACAAATATCACTAATATGAAGAAATTTCATCATTATATACACACACACACACACATACACGTTTCTCATTTTCATTGGATGGACCTTCTTATGTCCATGTGTATCTATAGTAGTTCCTAATGATTTTAATTATGTGATCAAGTTGTTGATAATGACCTTTAACAAAAGCAAGACTTTAATTCTCAGATAATTGTTTATCCCTAAAGGATAATCTCAACATGTTCACGGAGAATTCGATCTCACCGGAAGGAGTTGCCCGTCCTGATCTGATCAAGAAGAGCAGGTAAAGATTTGCCGGATTTTAATTCGCAATCAAGATAGGAAATTCGCTCCAAGGGATAAATTTCATTCTCAATAAACTCATGTTCATTCATAATTTGTTCTAAATTCTTATTTTATTCATTTTTTTAAAATTTATATTCAATCATACATTCACCCATTAAATAATTTTACGTGTAAATAAAAAAAATCTTATTTTTCAATCACACATTCTTCAGAAAATTACTATTTTAAAATATATTTTATTACAAAAATAGGGCTTAAACAAGGCTCGGTGTATTATATTCAGTATCTATCTTAACACTGTCTTATCCCATTCTAATCTAAAAAAGTTTTACGTGTAAAGAGTTCAATCGAACGTTGATTGAGAACTATAAAACATATATAACCCCACTCAAATGATTCAAAAAGTCAATAATTACCATTGTTGTGCACCTATGATTAAGCTACAACACTTAATAAAGTTATCTAACAAAAGATAACATCTAAATTAAACTAGATATGTATATAACATGACAGTCGTATTTTCTTTCCTTTTTATGGGTAGATAATTTTTAAATAATTTTGCTTATTAAACTAGATATGTATATAAATGACAGTCGTATGCTTTTTCATATGAATTAATTCTTATAACAGAAGAATAACAAATAAATTGAGAAAAAGTCGCATAAATAATAAAGAAAAGTTTATGGGGCTTTTATCTGTGTTTTTAAAATCAAATTCGCCCGTCGACTCGTGATCAAATCTCATGCTTAGCTTGACCAAAGGGCTTGTGATTCTCATAGATTGAGTTGAGCTGTCCATGAGCTCACAATATCCCATGTCAACGAGCCTGCTTGGCTCATAAAAGGAAAAAAGTGAACTTAATTTGATCCATGACTCGTGACAAAATGAGCCCAAATTGCTCATGAGATGAGCTAGAACGAATCAAGCCCGTGAACCAGCAAACAATTCAATCAATTTCTCATCCCTAAACTTAACTCCAAACCCACGGATTTTAACGTTAAATCTTTACTATTTTACGGGTCGATGGACGTTGGGACCGAGCTGTGTGCACAAAATGACACATAGCTCGGTTCACAACACCCTCGTATTGGGTATCCACCTCAATAAAAAAATGACGCGACCCCACAGCACAATGACAGTGTTAAATCAGCCGAGTTCTGGTAAACCCATGACCCGTTCTCAGTTTAAGCGGTTCAACTTATGTAAATATATATTTTTTTAAAAATTTTAAATGTATATTCTTTTAATTTCTGTAACTGTATATTTTTTTAACATCGGTTCGATTTCGGTTCTACCCTGATTTACCCCTTAGACACTTTCTTTTTATCAGATCCATGATCGAGTCGATTTTTAAAACATTGGTTTTTATTGATTTTCACTTGACGAGCAGAGTCATGCAATCAATTTACATAAAGTCCTTCAAGCGACCTTGCAATTACTACAAGATTCAGGATCGACAAATATGAAATAAATCAATTTCAATTACTCTCACTATAAATAATTTTTTAAATAAATATTCTGAGAAGTTTTTATTATCAATTGTGTAATATTTCTACTAATTACATATTATAATTAACTCTGAAAATTTCAGTGTCTTAACAACAATCGAACTTACCTGTTAAACTAAAAATCAGAAATTAGTCTCGAATATGTTATAGGCCAAAACCAAAAATTAGAATCCATTAAAATAACCTAAAAATTGATGGTTGTCAGCCTTAAACGTGGCCGGTTTACCACTAAAATCAGTCAATTCACCTAAAATTTGAATTGTATTGTTCATCACTAGTTGCGATTATTGTCAGCTTAAGTGGTAGTGTGATTATCAATTTCATTGAACAATTAATCAGGAAGTCTATCGTCTCTTAAACCGTTAATGATCATAAATAATGATATACATCATTGCTCTATAAACGTTTAATACCAAATCAATTTTAAATTTAAGTATGACGCGGCTCGACCCTTGGACACAAAGCTCGACTCGTGATCAAATCTCATGCTTAGCTTGACCAAAGGGCTTGTGATTCTCATAGATTGAGTTGAGCTGTCCATGAGCTCCCAATATCCCATGTCAACGAGCCTGCTTGGCTCATAAAAGGAAAAAAGTGAACTTAATTTAATCCATGACTCGTGACAAAATGAGCCCAAATTGCTCATGAGATGAACTAGAACGAATCAAGCCCGTGAACCAGCAAACGATTCAATCAATTTCTCATTCCTAAACTTAATGCCAATCCCACGGATTTTAACGTTAAATCTTTACTATTTTACGGGTCGATGGACGATGCGACCGAGCTGTGTGCACAAAATGGCACATAGCTCGGTTCACAACACCCTCGTATTGGGTATCCACCTCAATAAAAAAATGACGCGACCCCACAGCACAATGATAGTGCTGTAGGTAGGTGTTGTACAAACAGCCTCATCCTTGGAGAACGGGTTAGTAGCTTTATATGGGAATTGGGCTACCAATGATCCTATGGACACCTGGGTGGAAGCTAATGTAGGTGTCAGAGGACAGGGATCCCAAGTCCCTAGATTTTAAATCAACGTTGGATAGAGATAGTACCATTCTAAAAGATTCTTATTTTCATCATTATTATTTTCATATGAATTGCTACTAGAAATTAATTGGCCAACCCTGCCACCTGTCCTCAATGCATTCATAATTATAATCAATACTAATTGATTAAGTAATTAGTCTCTTCAACTTACTTCTAATAATAATCTTAGTTAATAACATCTAATTAATGAACATTAAAGATTAACTTTCCTTTAGATTTGAATTTAGTAATAATTGAACCCTCTACAAGGTATAATAGCTTGAAATATTTGTTGAAAATGTTCGAGAAACAGTAATTATTCTGTTCTGTTTACTTGGATTTTGAATTTACTCGACAATTATAATGATTCCTACACGAGAAAGTAGTTAATGCATGATTTTAACTAGATCAAGCCTTATCTTGAACAAATCTATTAGTGAAATTCACTCAATATTAATTTTATGGTCATAACATCACCAAATATATGTCAAGAAATCAATAGTCTTTATTAATGTTCCAATCCTGTAGCCTATAGGATTATGCAATTTAGTATTTTTAGTATATGAACAAGACGAGGAGTAGATTTAGAAGTTGATTGATCCCTTGTCCCTTAGCTGGATGATATGTTGTCAATCATTCTTAATCCAATTTGAACTAGCTGGCAAAGGTCCCAATTCGTGATAGAGAATACGATGAGTGGAATTTTCTAATAGGATGATGAAATGCGTATGATAAAAGCACATTGCTGATTACAGTTGTCTCGCGCTCCTGAATATTTTTTAATTACCCACTTGTGTGATTTCGTTAGTAGACTTGATAATTCTTAATTGAGTAGTTGTAAATAGTCACAAGTTTATGGAATATACGTCGAACTCCTTGTCTCCTTCGTTCACATAGACAAATACAGTATTGTTCCTATTTTTATTTCATTTATACTAGCAGCATGACGCTTATATTACTCTTTGTTAAGTGCAAATTATAATTAGCAATTTCCTAAAACAAAATCAAGTGTGTATTAGGTGTTTATCAAGTTACAATCAAAGTTAAAATAATTAAGAATTGATAGTATAGGTTTTGGAAGAAGTCTAAGACATCAAAGATGTCCAAGAAAATCACATGTGATCAAAGGAATACAATTAGAAGTCTAAAATAATATCAAAGAGCCGCAAAAGTTATGCTCCAAATTCTTAATTGCAACTTGCAACGCAATTTTCATTGGATGCTACACTAAAATAATTGTAGCTATTTGAGTTAACTTTTCAATGCATTTTGAATCACCTCAATTCGATATCGAAGAGAAAGTTATGATGAAAATACTGATAATTGCTCAGTTGCTACTTGCCTGTCGCTATCGTAGCCCTCGAGCGACGGATCGATGCCCAAAATTCTGTTTTGCTTCGAACACTGATTTTTTAATTCCTTTTCATCCGAAAGTGTGGATATATATGTGTGTGTGTGTGTGTATATATATATATATATAACCATAATTATTTCACGGAGATTATTCCTTTGAAAATCCAAATTACTTTCATTAATTTTAAGATTCAACGACCATATTATTTTATCTATAGATTCATCCAAACTTAAATTTGTTGATCAATCTATACATTGATATTAAATCACAGATCGAACACACAAGATTGTTGAGTAAACACTAAACCTACAATCGCCAATTAGTTTTCAGAGTTACTGAAGTTTTGGGAAAATGCTCTTGGAGTTCCAGTGTAGCAGAACGAGGTTCCATTGGAAGAATGAGGTTAATTCTTGAAGATCTACAAAAGATAAACGATACTAGGGATCGAGAACTAGTGTGTGCAGCTCGCAGTTCAGGAAGGCCAAAGTGATTACATGAAGTTTAGAAGAAGCTAAAAGTTAGTCGGGTCTGGACCAAACTGGCAAATCTCATTGTTTATAACAAATTTTTAACTAATAAAGTGTTTTGTTACTTTTAATTGTGTAATTCCGCACATTGATCTAAATAATCTTTGATTGTGATATTCAAACTAAGGATAAATTGATTTGATTGACTTAATCATTTAGAAACAATTGAAAAGTGACTTTTTACTTTTAATTATGTAATTTCGCACATGACTCTAAATAATCTAAACTTTCACTCTCCTACCATTCCATTTTCATGATCTAAGCTACTTCCATTTCACTCATTCCATTTTCATGATCTAAGCTACTTCCATTTCACTCACTGCTATAGAAACTTCTGATTTCTTTTCCTATTAATTCTACATATCAAAGCACATTGCTAGTATTGTCGTATCAAAATTTGAATTATCTTAAGATCGACTAACAAGTTCGACCGAAAAATACATATTCAGACCCAAAATATAGTTGAAAAGAGAGACGTGGGGCCTCCTCTGGTTTTGGGGAAAACTGATGGGCCCCACTAATGGGTCCAATGGGGGAAGCTAAAATGACAAGATATTGAAGCATAATTTGGACGGTTCTTTGAGTTGTTCGACACGTTTCAGCTGTAGTACATTGACCAACTGGACTATTTTGTTGCAATAGTGGTGGAGTTGTACAATCTCTGTTTAACTCCAATAGAGTTTTGTTTGTTTTTATAACTTTTAAATTGGTATATTTATCTTTTGAATTCCTTGAAAATATTCGAAATATATTTTTTCTTTTAAAAAGAAATCAACTAATTATATTTTAGGTCATGTTTGAGCCGCATTCTTTCAAAAAAATGCATTTTTAAACAATGATTTGACATTATTTCAATCACATATTTTTCAATAAAATAATATCACACGTAAATTTAGAAAAACTTCTCATTTTTTAACCACAAATTATTCATCAATCTACTATTTCAAAATACATTTTTTCAAAATAATGTGGTTCAAACACGCGCTTAATCAATCAATTTTAGAAAAATGCCTCAAGGTTGTGGCCCATCTTTTGATCCATAAGGTATGGGGAAATTGACAAATTTAGCATTAGAATGTGAAGGTTTACAGTTTCCGTTACTGGTTTTCTTTATTATCTTTCGGGAAAATTATCCAAAGGGATAATTGCAATAGAAGCCCCTAATCTTTTAAATACTAACATACATTTCTTAACATTTCATTTGTTACAATCGTCACTCAAAACCTTTCAAAACGTTGTATCTGAGGTCTTTTTAAATAGAATCCATCCAATTTACCGTTAGTTGACCAAGGAAATAAAATCTGACTTTTTTGACCAATTAAGTGGAGTTAAAATCGTAACTTTATAATATTATCATATAAAATAACAATTAAAATTTAAAATAATTGAAAAACCAAAAGAAAATGGAAAAAAAGAAAATAAATTACCCTTCTTCAAAAGCAAACGCTCCTATCCACATATTAACCATTGCCGGTCAACTACACAAATCTCAAAATCTTCAAACTTCTCTGTCTTTAACGCATAAAATGGCTCACCCAATTCTTGAACAAGTTGGTGCTATTACAGTTTTAACTGGACATAAATCTGTGGTTTTGCAGCAAAAAGAACAACTACTTTCGAAGAGGCCCGAGTCTTGGCTCGGCGGTGTGCAAATTGTAACACCACTTCTACTCCGATATGGAGGAATAGTACAAGAGGCCTTAAGGTTTAATTTTACATTTGGGAATTATTTTTCTTTTCTTTGTGATTAAACTATATTGTGAAGAGTGTAAACTAATAGCCATAAATTTGATAGTCACTTTGCAATGCTTGTGGGATTTGTTTCAAGAAGAGAGGAGAGCAAAAGTAGCCACTCGCGAGCTAACTCAACCTAGATCGTTTACATCCCTAATCATGACATGTTTTTATTTCAAGCAGAACTCTCCAAGTTAACAAATTGTTCCAACAAAAGAGAAAAGCTACAGAGAACTCTTCGGACCAAATAATCTTGATTTCCACCACCGAAAATCTAGCTCATTAAAATTGCAAGATTATTGAGGTCATAAATTGAATATTTATCGGGATTTATAAAGCATATTTTTTGAAGGCAACGATTGCAAACAGATGTGAAAATAAAATTAGCAAATTGAGCTTGGCGAGTATCCTAAAGTAAGTTTGAACTGTTTCGAAGTTACAATTGGTAGTGGATAACATTGTGTTATTACTGGATCTTCCTATTTTTGAATTGATGAAACATTGTTTAATCTCTAATCACGAGTTGCTATGATGAAAACTGAAAAGAGCCATTGGCCTATAAACTGTGAAATTGAAAAGAGCCATTGGCCTGTAAAATGAGTTCTTATGATAGAAATTGAAAAGATACATTGTTACCTATGATATTAATCCAATAGTCTATAATCCTCTGGGATTTGTGACTTATGGACATTGATATGTTACCTATGCAATATGATCGGTGATTTGTGACATGTAAACTATTACTTGTGACCTGTAACATATGAAATGTGACTCGTGAACTAAAATCTTTGACATGTTATTAGGGTACAAAGACATGTGACATCTGATTTGGGACTAATTAATGTGACATGTTGACATTGATATGTGACTTATACAATATGACTTGTGATGTGTAGCTTGTGATCTTTGAACCTAAATTATTTGATTTGTGAACAGTAAACATTGATCCATGATCTATCCACAATTACCTGTGACCTGTAAACAAATTGTGAGTCATAATTAAATTTAGTCGTAATCTCACATTTTTTAACAATGATCTGTGATCAGTAACCCTCGTGAACTGTGACCTATGCACAATAATTTATGACCCATAAACTGTTGCCTGTGACCTATGAACATAAATCAGTGGTCTATAATCATATCTCTTCGAGCTGTGATCTGTAGACATTGATCTATTACCTATGCACTATGACGTATAACCTCTAACCCATGAAATGACACGTGACTTGAATATGTGACTAGTTAACAATGTACAAAGACCTATGACAGCTAATCTGTGACCGGTAGCATTTAGCAATTCGAACAACATATCTTTACCAATAACAACAAATAAAATTCATCCCAAAATCTCACCACTGCTGCCATTTGCCAACACCAACAACCAATAAAAGTCACCTCAAAACATGGGCTATATAGCGTATTGGAAAGCTACCTCAAAGACCACCTTGAATTAAATCTTATTTTTGAAATTGGAAACTAAAAAACAGACCTTAGTATAATTTCTATTAACTTTAACTATCGTAATCACGTACCCAAACTTAACAGGGCAAGACCACAACTAACCATATTTAATCTCTTTTAACCACTTTATCCTATGTCGGCCAAAATCAACATTACTATATGACATCACTTTCTCCGAAGTGGAAATTATATGCAACCGGAATTTTAGAGAATACAATTCAAAAATTAGATTTAAGGTTTGTTCATACAAAAATCAGATCTTGATTCAAACTTTTAATATTAATAATGATATAATAAAATTAATTAATTTATCCTACACAATTTCAATCACAAACTTTAATTATGTATCTCATTTCTTTCTCTCTCTATCTTTGGTTAGGGTTTATTAGGCAGATTTCGACTCTCCACACTGCATTTGAAGGTCCACTGGATTCAATGGCGAAACCAGGTCGAAGCCGTCGGGCGTTGTCTCCCAAATCAGGTTTGAACTCTTCTTGCTCAGTTCACGTTCTATTTCTAGCTCTCGCTCTCGTTCACACTCCTCCGGCTTTCGCTCTAGATCCATAACCTCGTCTTCCTCTCCTTCTAATAGTGTTGGCTCATAGAGTCGTAGCCCCGTCCTACAAGAAAAATGTGCTGGAGGTGATGGTGATGTTGGTGGTCAGGTGAGTTGGTAGTGGTCATGGCGCAGCATCGCAGGCTAGTTGTACGATAACATGATCTAATTTTTTGGTGGTCTTTGGGTGGTGGCGATTGTGATATTGGTTGCGGTGGTGAGGTGGTGTTGATGTTGGTGGTCTGGTGAGTTGGTAGTAGTCGTGGGGCAGCGTCGCATCCTGGTTGTAGGACAACACGACTTTGGATCTGATTTTTTGGTGGTCTTTGGGTGGTGGTTGTGATGTTGGCTGCCGTTGTGAGGTGGTGCTGATGTTGGCGGTCTGGTGAGGTTATCATGGCGGTGGTCTGGTGGTTGTGGGTAGGATGGGATGGGATGTTTGTGATCAATAAATTATTTAAATTGTAATTAATAAATAATATATAATCTAAAAATGTCATTGTGACACAATTTATGAAATTGTGATGGAGAAATAATTTTTAATCAATTAATTTGATAATTTATGAACATTAAATACGTTGTGACTTAAAAATTTGTGATTTGTAATCAATATAAATAAATTGTGACCTATAAAATTTTTAATTTGTGAGCGATGAAAAATTGTAACATATACAATTTTTGATTTGTAATAAAAAAATAATGTATGATCAATTATTTGATAATTTGTTATCAAATTTTATAGAATTGTGACCTTAATAAATTTAATTAATAAAATATATTTTTATTTAATTATTTCATAAATAAAATTTAATTAATATTTGATTTTAAAATTTTTAAACTCTGTTTCTTCATTTTAAAGTGGATCGTACTGAATCTCTTACATATGAAATTTTCCATTCTCCAAATCCAAAATGAAACTTGAGCCACAAAAAGACCCAACATAATTGGAGCTTGTTTGGAGAAATTCTTTGAAAGAAAAGAAATGATTTTTTTAGAAATATTATTAAAAAGTAAGAAAATTTTTTGAGGTTAAAATTAGCCCTTGTTTGATCCTTATCTTTCTAAAAAATTATTTTTAACCACACATTTTTTAATAAAATAATATTACATACAAACTCAAAACTTTTCTTTAATTTTTAATATTTTTTATCAATTTACTATTTAAAATATATTTTTATCTAAAAACAGAGCTCAAACAAGGGTTTAATTTTGAATATTTTTGTTTTTCAAAAGAAAATCATTCCCCAATAAGCTCATGTCCATGGGGCCCACCTAGTCAATTCACCTAATCACCTAAAACACTCACTTCCTGCAGCTCCATTTTCGTCAAAATCCCGCGTCAAACGGTGTATTATTCACACGAAACTTTATTTCATCATCACTCACCGAAAACGAACCTCCCAAGAAACTTCCTAGTTACACTTTTCTTCACATATATACGCACAAACTATATCCATTTTCTTGATCATTCTTGAAAAACCCTTTTTAATTTGCTGAATATCTTGCAGTTCTATATTCTGGGTTTTGTGAGTTTTGAGTTGGAATGAGTAATAATATTGATGCTGATATGCAGATAGAATCTACGCAGGAAAAAGATTTTGCTTTGCGTGGTAAAATCATGCTGAGTGCGATAGTTATACTGTTTGGAGTGGTAATTTTCTTGGCGATTCTTCATCTTTATGCTAGATGGTATCTGCTTCGTTTGCGCCGCCGTGAACTCCAACGCCGCCACCGCCGACGCCGCCGCACTCATATTGTTTTCTACGTTGACAACAACCAGCCCAACTCCGCCAACGATCACGGACTGGAGGCGGAGGTTTTGAATTCCCTACCGTTGTTTGCTTACTCCTCCAAGACTCATCCGGAGGGGCTGGAATGCGCCGTGTGCTTATCGGAATTTGAAGAGAATGAGACCGGCCGGTTTTTACCCAAATGCAGTCACTCTTTCCACGTAGAGTGTATTGATATGTGGTTTCGGTCACATTCTACTTGCCCCCTCTGCCGGTCACCCGTTGAACCGGTCACTGAACCGGAGAAGAACTTAGCCGAAACAGTCTTCAGAGTGGATGAACCGGGTTCGAGTTCCGGCAATAATACGGCGTCGATGGGTGATCGGACGAAGAGATTGGATCTGGTTGGAGTAAGAATACAGATACCCAGGACAGAGTTCGATGGCGAGTTATCACTGAGTTCACCCGGATTCAGATCGCCGGGAACTCGGTTATTGTCCTTTAAAAGACTCCTCAGCATGAACAAGAAATCTCCTATGGGGACGCCGTGTGGAGTCGGGACGAGCTGTGTGCAGTTGGGAGCCACCGAGTTGGACTTGGAGAGTGGGAGTAATGAGTTGACTCAGGAGTCAACTGGATTAGTTACGCCAAGCGAGTCGGCGCAACTTGGAAAAAAGAGTGACGTGTCGTAGAACGACGTTGAATTTCGAGGAAAACGACATTCGGCGATTGTCAGATATCTGGTTTTTAGGAAGGTGTTAGTCTCTTAATTTTGATTAATATTAAAATTATACACGCGCAGCGTGCTGGAATGGGCTTTGTATAATATTTCCATCGTAACGCTGTCGTTTATTGACTTGGAATTTGCGTCCAAAGTTATTTATTTTATTTTTATTCTTTTATTACAACTCATCTACAATTATACTTTTATTTCATTTTAAATATTTAGCCCTTGTTTCAGTAGTAATTAAAATTAGATTTTTAATAAATTTTAATAAAAGTTGATGATGAAATATGTAAGTCTTGTTTGGTTTCCATTTTTGTAAGAATTAAAATAAAAATTATAGTTGTTACGGAACTCACACAAAAGATAGAAAGTTAAATATAATGATTTGATATGATGAATAACAGTCATATTTTTTATTTTTATGGCTAAAGAATGGGAATCAAACAGGACATAATTAATAAATTATAGATCCTTCAAAATGTAATTAAACTTAATTATTGACTTTGATTTAAATTAAACATAAAATTTTAGTTGCTAACAAACAGGAACTTAAGATCGATAAAAGAAAACAACCCTGTTCTAGGGTACTAAATCCAACTAAAAGGTTTAGGACAAACCCAATTTTTCAGCGATCCATTAGACACTACCTTAGTAATACAAGGGAATCAAGTCGCTGTGTTAACCGGCAGCATGTATGTCTAAAGGGGATACTAATCGTGGTTTCCGTCTCTTCTTGCCTTGAGGAGTATTGCTTGCCTTTCTTGGACTTGGAGAGGTATTATTAACAACTGGGCGATTCTCCTTTCCCGGCTTGTTTCTTTTACTACTGACGTTTCCTTTCGTTAAAGGAGACTTGGCTCTCTTTTTAGATGACCGAAGCTTCACTCCTTTCCTTCTCTCGTGCCTAAGGAGTCGAACATAGAAAGGATTAGCAGCTGTGTGGCAAGTGAAATTATCATTCTTGTCGCCTCGCGCCAAATCCACATCTCCATTATTCACCTGCACTAGCACATGAAAAGTAAATATCCAAAACTACTCTTTATAGTACGGTGAGCTGCTCAAGTGATAAGAGCAAAGTCTTAGGATTCGAGGATCATTTGGAGGAAAAAATTCGTCCAGCGTTTCATATAGGTTCAAAAGTTAATACTAGAGTTATAACAAGGAACCATTTTCCCAAAACATGCCTCAATCCACAACAAGAGGTGATTGTTTTGTGGTTTTTCCTCTCCTGCAAAATGTATCCGTGGCTAAAATGACGAAACTTTTTGAATGCGGGAATTACCAATTGAAGAAGAGCAGAAAATGTTCGAGCAACATCGTGCTTCTCTTGTCCCCTGACAACATCTCCAAAAGACATGGCCTTTCCCTCGTCTCCTTCCATAGATAGCTTATCAAGAACTCTGTCACCATATTCATGAATATCAAATGTTGGTCGAGCGTCCTGCCAGGAAATGCTATCATTATCTAACTGAAGTACTAAGAGAGAAGAAAACTTAATGGATGGAAGGAAATAGTATAAATACAGACTTGCTCTTCCAAGTTCTGCTCAATTCTTTGTTTCCATGTTGAAACCCGAGTAGCCAATTCAGTCTGCTTCTCAGACTCGGCTAGACTAGCAAGAAGTGAATCCTACAACATAAAATAGGTTATGCATTGCACCAAGTCAATATATTGCTATTCTTTACAACAATTAACTAGACATTGTAGCATTTTCGTCATTGAACACTATCTTCATCAACAATAGAAATTAGGTTGTGCTATATAAAGGTAAGCTGAAACATCTGGTATTACCAAGTGAGACCGGCAGAGATCTTCAAGGCTTGCATTAGCACCAGGATCATCATAAGCTTCATTGAAGTCCAAGTGATTGCCAGCACCATCATGCTGCATAATGTCGAAATATGAGTAGCTAGACAAGGCATCGCGCTAATTTATTTCTAATTGTGTGCATGGTTCACCAGCCTTACGTTTTCTTGGAAAGAAGGTACATCTTCTTGACTGTATTTACTCTCTGGCAAGTCAAAATCAGGTGGTCCGCTATCTGGATCTCCACTATCATATCCATAGTCTTCAAGGTTATCCTCAGGATCATGAAAGGCATTGTTCGTTTTACTCCCTCCAAGAACGAGTGATTCCCGTAGCTGCAATTAGCAGATAGATATTATGTCTGAAACAGACTTGTGCAGCTAAAGAACCACCAAAAGACCAACCTTTTCGTAAAGTGGAGGAGATTGTGATTTTTCTTGTCTTTCTGAGGTACCATGTTTTGCTTCCCATATTTCAGTGAGTTCTGAGCTAATGGGACCATGCAGTTTTGCAAGAGGAAATTCTTCAGATATGGAAATATGTTTCTTGGAACCAACCCCTTGCCTTTTATGAGCTTTTACTACGTGTAAGCAGGGACAAAATCAGAAAGCGTTAGATGGCAGAAAATGATATTGTAAACAAAACGAAAAGGGAAATATACACTAGAACAACCTTTTTTATAAGGTTTAACTTTCAAACTCCCCGGTTCATGAGGATTCAAAGGTTTCCATGGATCATCATCATCGGATTCGTCCAAGTCCACGGGTTCTGGATACCCATCTCCCATTCCAGATTCATCATTGTTGTCGTCAGGAAAATCATGGCCAAGAGAGGAAGACCCCACATTGTAATCGTTAGACTTATTGACAGGATTAACGAAAGGTGACTGAGTAAAATTATTATCCAGGTTCTTTCCAACTGACAACTTATTGCCAGTTCCCCCAGATTGTCTTATTGGTGACTGAAAGCTCTTACGGCCTTTAGAGGCCAGAGAGCTACCTCTGTAGAAATTAGTCTGCCCATTGTTAGCTTTACAATCACCATTTAGAAAATCATTAACCGCAACAGCATCGCAAGAGTCTAGCAATATAAAATCCCGGTATATATCACTGGTGGCTAACTGCAAGCATAACAGTAACAATCAAATTTAGAAATATGCTTACAATTGTCAAAAATTCTCAATAGTCATAATATTATACCAGATAAGACTCTAGTTCCCCATCATCACCACCAGCATCAAAGCAATCCCCTTCAAGGACAACTAGATTTGCAGGGGCCCTTGCAAATTGACTCAGGGGAGAATCTCTACAGGTTGCACTATCTAAAGAAATCTTTGCTTCCACTGCAATATGAAATAATCTAAACCATGATTCTTTCTGACAGTAACAAAATCACAAACACAATAACAACCTACCTGGGATGTCATCTGAAACCCAAAATGAATCATCATCTTCATCCTTTGCAGTATGCGAACCACCAGATTCTTCTGGTCGTGCAGAAGTAGTACCTGCTTGATCTTGCTGACTGGTCATATAACATAACATAAGCAAACTAATCATTAGGTCTCATAATGGAATTCGTTTTTAAATAATTAACCAAGAAACCAAATGATGATTTAGCTATATATATGCATAAATCGATGTGTACAATATGATGCACTTCAAATTTAAAAATGAGCCATATTTTCAGTGTACATTAACTTCGAACATTCACTATGTTGCTGCACTAACCGAAAAAGGAGTAAAACCCAAGCTGATTATCTATTAATTATTTCCGAAAAGATCCATCATATTTCGACCCACTTTTGTTCTGGAAAAAAAAAAGCCTTGAGGATATAATTCTAAAAGTTAATTTAAGTTGAGGAAAAGAAAAGAAACTTTACACTTCTGGAGAAGATAACTAGCTGCAGGATTAACAAAAGTAGAAATACAACAGAAGGGCATTAAAACAATTACAATGATGGGAAAATGACTCCAATTGCTTAATGTTTCATCGAGTTAGCACAAAAATTAAGGCAACTACTACAATAGTTTACAAAATGTCTGCTAAGCTCTACAGATAAACTTCAGCATTTCCAAGCATATTAGGCCCAAGAGCAAAGGCCTGTTGAGAGGAATTCTATCCTTCATGATAGGGATAGGTTTCTTTCCATTATAACATTAATATCTGCGTTTCAGTTGTGGTAATAGTTTTCCTAAATTATACAGGAGTAATGAAATAATACAAGTAAAAGACATAGCTCTAAATATGATTAATTAAACCAAGTTTATTTATATAGTGAGAACATCATTTATCAAATGACATTAATTTCTGCTAGCAATCAATCAAATTATTGATAATAAAGAGAAGGGAATGTTATTTAAGTCTTCCTAGGAAATGTTCTGTGGTATACCTTTAGAATTTCATATTTTGGATGAAAGTATAGAAGTTAGGAAGGGGTATCTGAAAAAATTCCTCATATTGCATCCATTTTATGTACCTATCATTTTCATTTTCATTTTCCACTTATCTCTCCAAAATACAAATTATAAAGGACCTGGGAAAACCAAACCTTTACCCCGTTTATTCCCCACAAGATCAAAGTTGTGGAAGATATAAATAAAAAGGAGCAGATTGATAAAACAAGTTTTCCAAATAGCTTTTGCGTCAACAACTTCAATATTTGCAGAGTGCCATTTTTTTTTTTTTTCCTTCAGTAGTCTTGATTCTAATTCTTCCAAAAGCTTCAAACAATCACTCAAATTCAATGAAATAATTTGTTGCTTTTATAATAATCACAATCTTCACAAATAACAAATGAGCCTGTTTAGCTGCTTAAGTTTTGATCATAGGTATATTTAAAGACAGTCTTCATAGACAGTAACACAGTCCAAAGATACAACTATCAGTTATTACAGCATGAAACATAGAGAAGTTCAGATGATTGTCAAGCTATTTATTTTACAGGGATTGGACTAAAATATTCTTTGTTTTCATGAAAAATATATCAATGGTACGACTCTACAAATTAAGTCAAGGAGAAGTAGAACAAGATATACATCACAACTATAGGGTTCTCTCTGGGGAAAAAACTTAATGAAGGAGACCTGTTGCTCTACCACTGAAACAACATGTTGATAATAGTATCCTACATGTTTTCCCAGCTTAACGGAAAGTTAGAAGAGATAGGGTGTTTCTCTAAAGACCTCCTGTCCCTCCCACCTTTCCCTGTCATTTTCTACCTAAGGTCTAATGGAACCCAAAAATTCGTACAATTTACCCAATGTATAAGATAATCAAATTGTCAATTTGAAGTTATTCCTACAAGATCAAATAAACTACTGCATATGATAGAATTTGAATTCAAGTAAATCGACTTTGCAAGTGAATTCAGATTGTGATTTTGACCGATTGAGCATTTGGTGTAACTGAGAGCTCCTACAGTCATATTGAAAGTTAGCGCCAGACCACCAGCACAATAAGCAATCGAAGATATCTCATTAGTCAGTCACTAAGAAAGTCTTGAAAATGACGTGAATCAATATTGATCTATTTACGTACTTTCAACTAGAGATCACTGTTTATACTATAATAACAATGAAATGGACCTCTGCGCAAAACCTAAATATCAGCCCTCAGATAAAGTTTTTAACTTTGCTAAGTAACTCAACTTCTATGCTCCACCAGTCACCCTTTAATGGGAGATGGAAGAAACAAACAAGTTCTTGAACGAAAAAATATTTCCGCTAAACTTGCTACCCAAGATTTTGAATATCTACAACATTTGATCCGAACAAGACAAGTTCCATAGCTTAAACTGCTTGCAGTATCTTTCCTAGTTCACCACAAAGGATAAGAATCATCCTCCAGAGACATTTAACATACAAACTTTCATACCAGGCCCAATAATAGCAGCAACTAAACTCACTTACAATTCTTAAATTAAGATTCTATACAAATCATGTTCCTAGCACTATTACCCTAAACCCCATTTTTGAGGTAAATATTGCTGCTTCTTTTCTCACCCTTGCTTTTTTCTGTAAAAGCAAGCTTTGATAATTCAAACTGGTTTGTTCCAACGTAAATGAATTACCTGCATTGAGTTTCTTGATGATAGTTCAAATCAACCTTGAATTTTCCTCCATTTATATAACTCAACACATAAAATAAAGGTAAGATTCAAGGGCTAAGCATCATATTGAATCCAAATAAGCGAGATATAAGTTCAGTACCCGAGAATGAAACTAAACCAAATAGAATAAAATAAGCCAAAAATCAAACCTTTTCTGGGAAATGAACTCCAAAGCATGCAAAACCAAAGAATACAAATATTCCACCTTTCTACTGTACACCTGTATCGATCCCTGAAGCAGCAATGCAGCTACAAATTGCCCCAAAAACCAAAAGAACAATAATAAATAAACAAACAAAATCAAACCCACAAAAAATTCAGAATAAAAATTGAACATGAAGTAATTTACCTTCAGCGAAATTTACCGAGAGGTGGGCATCGTCATGGCCGGAGATTTCACCAGAGCATATCTTGATTAAATATTCTTCTAAATTCTTGGCTAAGTCGACACCCCAATTGGACTCGAGGTCCCGCAGAGGTTGTACTGTGTGGATGAATTTGCCGGAGGAGGATTCGAGTTGTTCGAAATCGTTACTCATTATTTTAAAAATCGAATTTTACAGTCCATTACTAGTAACTTTTGCTGGGTGCTAAGAAAATTACGCTCCAAGAACGGGAAAAAAATAAATGCACAGGGGTTTTGAAATTAAAGAAACTCGATTTGATTTAAGAAACCGGTGAGGGTATATAGATGAATGTCTGTATCGATAGATACAAATACAGATACAGAGTGTGTGTAGGTGTGTGAGAGAGAGAAGGGGGACTGAGGGAGAGCTTTGAAAATTTTGGTGACCATTTTTCCCGCTCAGACAAAATGGTTAATGGGCCTTAAAAACTAGTAGCCCAAGGTAAATGGACTTGGGTGGAAAGTCAAACTTTTTATGGGCCAATGAGTCATACATGGAGGAGTATATAGATCCAACATGACCCGGTTTTGAGGCGACTCGATCACTCGAGTAGAACCTTTATCGAGGCCTAGCTCGATGCCCGGACATATGAGCGGATTTACTATTTTGATCACGTTTTCATTTCAAATTGAGATCCTATTATAGTTATATTTTAGAATAGTGTTTTGATGGAAAATGTGTGGTTAAAAAATAAACAAAAAGTTTGGGTTGACGTGTAATGTTATTTTATTGAAAATTTGATTCAAAAGAAGATAAAGAGATTTATTTTGAAAATAATGACGACCAAACAATTGCTTATATTTTTTAAATATTCTGAACATGTTTTCAATTGAGCGTGACCTCGACTCCAAGAACAAACTAGCCCTTCACTTCACAGACTGCGTGACAACAAAGGTTGGACATTCTCGTTTCTAGACAACTCGGTATATTTTCACTCTATAGTTATACAATGGCCCGAGCCCGACCCTCTTCTCCTCTAAGCAACAAAAATCATATTTTGCCAATAATTTATGATTATTAATTTTTTTATTTTTTATGCTTTTTTAGTCCCTTGCTGACAAAGCAATGCGAACAAAAATTTAGGGTGCGTTTGGTACACCAAATTAAATTAGAAGATGGGATCACGAGGGATAAAAGAATTGGAGTTTATGCAAAATTAAAATGTAAAAACAAAAAATTGAAAAATAAAAAAATACTACAATATTTTTGTCTGAGATTAAAAAAGTAAGAGCATATTTGAACCTCATTTTTTGATGAAAATGTATTTTGAAATAGTATTTTGATGGAGAATGTATGATTTAAAAATAAGGAAAAAAAATTTGAACTTGCGTATAAATTATTTTATTGAATAATGTGGTTGCAAATAAGAGAGAAAAAAATATATTTTGAAAATTATGAAATCAAACAAAAGTTAAGTTTGTTTTCTCTAATATGTATCTAATAACTTAATTTTTTCTCATTCTGAGAAATTCACTTTCTTAAAAAAGTAATTTTTGCATTTGTGTTAAAATAGGTAACTTTATTTTTAAATTTGATTAACAAAAATTTTTTTGTAAAGAAAAAATTATTTACTCACGAGTATATTCAATTATTTAATTAAAAGTAAATTTATTCTTCGCCAACGCATGTTTATGTAATTTTATTTACTTATTTTTGTTCACTTTACTTGACCCCTGTCTAGTGAAAATTAAAATTAGATTTTTTAATAAATTTTAATAAAAGTGATGAAATATATGATTGAAAAATTGTTAATCACATAAAATATATAGTTAAAATTAATTATTAACTTTGACTTGTATTAAAATTTGAATTATAATTTTTACCAAATAGGGGGCTTATAAAAAATTTCATTTCTTCTAAAACTTATTTATTTAGTATAAGCTCAAAAATAAAAGAAAAAAGCTCATGAATTAACCTTATATTTATTTTTAAGGTAATTCGATCTAATTATTATTTGCACGAAACATCAAATTAACTAACCTGATCTAATACGACACGAAACATCTCTTAATAGTATTGAATACAATTGCCCAATTCAACGTACCAATACGATAATACTAGAATTTCAATAATTTGCACAAAAATACCATTACTGCCTTCCCAATGATGAAAAACATATTGATAGAAACAAACATATATATATTTTTAAGCATGGCATTTCAACCTTATTTACCTCAAATGTTCCCCCATGCCGCCTTCACAACATGTTTGATAGGGAGGATTAGATAGTACACTAGACAATATTAATTAATAAGAAAAAAGCTGAATTTTTATTTATGGTTGAATTTTTATTCATGGTACTGTGTAGCAAATACGTCCTTAAAGTCTAGCCCTCCGTAGCTCTAATTTTGCAATTGTCCCCAAGTGGACTTCATCAGGACCATCGGCAATCCTCAATGTTCTAGCAGTAGCCCAAAGATGAGCGAGAACAGTGTCGCCCGATAAGCCGGCTGCGCCATGCACTTGCATTGCCATGTCGAGCACCTTCAAAGCCATATTTGGGGCTGCAACCTGCCAATGCCAACACAACGAATGGGAGAGAGAGTTAAAGAAAAATGTAGTATCGATCTCAAAACATGTTAAACTAAAAACTTGAGAAATTGGAAATGGGATGATTCATTTATTTAAATATAATCTTCAATACACTCATTCACGTGCAGCCAAGATTCAATTTTATTTTTGCAAACAAGTGGTAGACACATGCACGATTTTCATAAATGCTTGATATCTAGATTTCAATCCACGTCTTTTGCCTACCATGATGCAATGTTGAACCACCCACCTAAAAACTTAGGATGTTAGAGAGATGACATATTTACTAATCTAAATTTAGTCTTCGATAAAAATCAAGTGCAAAAATTACCTTGGCCATTGCAATTGTCCCACGGGCCTTTTTGTTTCCAAGTTGATCAAGCTGGTCTGCAGCTTCCAGAACTAATAATCGGGTTTTCTCCAGCTCTATCCGACACTACAGCATGGAAAAACCAATAAACTTGTCACCAACTACATCACATATGTTACGAGTTTATAAGAAAAGGGCATATTTTTCAATAAGAGAATACAAACCGACCTTAGCAACATCTGAAAGGAATGATCCATGCTCGGCAATAAACTTATCAAAAGCTTTTCTGCTAAGAGCCCTTAGAACCATCATCTGCATGCCACGTTCCGCAGCACCTATCAGTCTCATGCAATGGTGCAACCTTCCAGGGCCCAGCCTACCCTGCAAAAGAGTAAAAAGAAAAATGAATATGCTTTTGAGGAGAACTGTAACTTACAATCAAGGCCGACCCCATAATTATCTTGAGCAAGGCTTATTATTGTTATAGTTTGTAATTTTATCACAAACAACTAGAAATCTTCAGCAAAGAACATCAAACATTTTGTAGTGTTCTTTGTTTCTGTATTGTGTATAAAAGCTCTTATCTCCTGGCTAATGACACCAAGGAGAGGCAGAATTAAACCCTTACTACACTAGAGTGTTCACACCTCATGCAGGAAAAAATAAAAAAATAAAAATAAAAATAGGACTCGTCAAGTTTGGATCAGAAATAAAGATTCAAGTGTGAGCATTTAAAGCCATTCAAACTGATGAAAAAGCCATTCAAACTGATGAAAGAACAATTAGGATTAGCATGTCTTTTAGATGGAAGTGACTTGACGGATTCTTTTATAACGGTAGTTGACGATGAAGATCAATTCATCATCATAACATTAATAAAACTATGAACTGTTTAAGCACATGTTTGATACGTATTAAATACTAAGGACCTGATATAGATTTGTTTAGAATAATTTTCAAGAAACTGATTTTTTGGAGATCATGTGATTAAAAATTAGAGAAAAATTATGAGTCCATGTGCAAAATTATTTTATTGGGAAAATGTGTGATTAAAAATGAGTTCGGGGAAACGTGATTTTTAAAGAAAATGTACCAAGCATGGACTAAATAAGAAAAAAGAAGCTAAAAATCTTGTTAATTGTTCTGTCTAGTACATTCCATTACTACTTACCAGTATGAAGAGCATCAAATAATATTATTACCTGTGCAATCTCGAATCCACGCCCCTCTCCAAGCAGAATATTCTTGGCAGGGACACGTACATTCTCAAATGATATTTCAGCATGTCCGTGAGGTGCATCATCAAAACCAAACACCGTCAAAGGTCGCTTTATATTCACACCAGGAGTATTAATATCTACCAAGATCATGGATTGCTGCTTGCGCTTGGGGGCATCGAAGTTTGTTTTCCCCTGTATTTTTTTTTTCAAATTAACTGCTTTTAATCTAAATATTAAACTCAGAGATAAAATTCTTTCTGATGCAACAAACAGTAACTAACCATGACAATGAGGATCTTGCACCTGGGATCCATGGCTCCACTGGTCCACCACTTCCTTCCATTGATGATATATGAATCTCCTTGCCTATTCAAGGCATCCACGTAGTAAATGATAAGTTCCAGAATCTAACTAAATTTCCTTATGTGAAGTAATAAAGCTTTAATTGTTTAAAGCATTTGAGAATTACGGTGAATGAGAAAACAAGTAGAGAAGGCTTCACAACTGCCAAGCAAAAAACTATAATCTGGTAATGAAAGAATGATCATGTTAGAGTGCAAGTAGAAATTCATAAACAGAGAATGTTCAGTTTCAAGAACAGGACAGAATGTTCAGTTTCAAGAAACAATTCTTTGATCTACAAGAGCTTGTGTAAATTTTTATGTCCAACGAGGTCCCATTATCTATCATTTCTAGTTCAGAAGTGATGTTCTATAGGGCCGTCTAGTGTTTCCAAGCACGTCCCCCTCCTAAGATTTTATTTTCTATGGGGCTGTCTATTGTTTCCGTGCACGTCCCCCTACTAAGATTTTATTTTCTGTTACTATCTCATTAATAAACACGCCAATACACCATCCTAGAGGTGGCTTTATCAGAAATTTACAAAAAGTTGCAACTGTTCTACCTTTTGATAGAACACTCTATATTGGTAGCATCAGAAGATGCAACTTGAGGTTCTGTCATTGCAAATCCAGAACGGATATTTCCTTCGAGCAAGGGAACTAGCCATTGATGTAGTTGTTCTTCATTTCCGTAGCGCATCAATACCTAGAGAAACGAATGGGCATAAGAAAGATAATCAAGGCTGTATTTCATAACATGAAATTATGTGTGAGAGCAGAAATAAGCAAGAACTTTTGAAGCATAAAGACCCGATGGGGAATAATAAGTTACTAATCTTGAACACCAGGTCAAATTCAAACTGTGCAATCCACTCTAGAAAACAGAATCAAATCCAGTGCAAATCGAGGTTTTTGCACAAGAGGATTGCATTTAATCTATAGAAACTAGTTGCACTATTCCTATTGGCGTCTTTCAAGAGTGCTCGCTACACAAATTATTCTAATACTTCATATGCATTGGAAAAAATTTAAAAAAAAAAAAAAAGAAGAAGAAGAAGAAGAAAGAAGGTTACTTTGGTGCTGTTTTGTGGAAGATAGTGGTTATATTATCTAAAATTTGCTAGAGTTTACCACTTCAATTCATTTTTTGCATTTTTTCTTCACATCACATGAAACAAGAAGGTTTTCTAATAATAGGTGCTCTGCCTAGATAAAGCATGGACCTCAATTTGTCCGTAAGCCTCAAAAAGACTTTGACATCTCAATGTGATTTGCGCATTTTATAACTCTTTGGCAGGGCCTCAAAAAGACTTTGACATCTCAATGTGATTTGCGCATTTTATAACTCTTTGGCAGGACACATATCACTGTTATGCAGTCCAGTACCAGGCCCATCTAATTAGAAAAAAAACACCAAACTATAACATTATCTTCTCCTTCCATATATTCCAGGTAATCTCATTTAACTTATTCGTTTTGGTGCAAGGCATGCTCGCACAGATTATGAAGCAAAAGGTAGCACTAGTCAGCTACTTATTCATTGCTCAATTTTAATGTATAGAACTTTTTCCTTACCTCCATATTTCCAGTATCTGGTGCTCCACAGTTGAACACTTGTGGGGCCCATACAGAACGGCCCATGATCTCACAAAGGTATCCATACTCAAGGTTTGAGAGACCAGCACCCAGTATCCCATCAAATGCCTTGTTAACGATCTCACCAGAAATGAGTTTCTTAACCCTAGCAGCACTATCAAACTACATACAAACTTGGAAACTTCAGTCAAAAATATTTGGCAGGTACAAATAGAATATTTCCTAAGGTATAACTGCCTCGGTACATAGAAAGAGCTCCCAACTTTCAAGTAAATGCAAGGAAGAAAATGCTTAGTAAATGTTACATACGGGTATCCACAAGTTCCACAGGCCTTCCCTTTTTGCTAGTTCCTTTAACTTCTCTTCTTTAGGATGAACTGTCCAACGATTGGTAGATTGGGCAAGTTCATAAAACTCATTTTCCACTGGGTATATGTGATCCTCCATAAACTTAATCAATCTGTTCCTTAAATGTTGAACCTTCAGACTTGGAACTAATTTTCCTCTCGTTGAAGTGGTGTGATCTCTGATTTCCTTTCCAAGTTGTTGCATGTGTTCTTGAGAAATTGAGTCTGCTACATAGGAAGCAACAACATTTTATGAAGAATTCAGCATTAGCTCATTTCCCCCAAAAATAGCAATTTTTTTTTTTTTTTTTTTTTTTTTTTTTTTTTTTTTTTTTTTTTTTTTTTTTTTTTTTTTTTTTTTTTTTTTTTTTTTTTTTTTTTTTTTTTTTTTTTTTTTAATCCCAGATAAGTTTTAAACATGTTATGACAATAGAAATAAGTTGTCATGGATCTTCTAGAGATAGTTAAACAAATAACTTGAATATCAAAAGGGTCTCGCGACATTTAATACATTAATGGAAAAATTAACCAGTACATTGAAGTAAAGCAATGAGGTTTTATAAAAAATTATGTACCATCATAATGTTCTCTTCATGCATAATTCACAATGAAGAAGGTTAACCCTAAATTCCAGAATTTCAGCAAGAACCACACAAGTTGTCAGGATAGTTAAAACCTTTTCAACTTTGAGAAAGATCTATATATATTATTGGAGAGAATGCGAGAAATCCTTTTAAGTCTTGCTCTATTTAGGAGAAAAAGGCAATGTTGGTCCAGAATGGTGTCAAGGATACCAATCATTTTTTGTCGTGTGCGCGCATATATATTAACCTTTCCTATCTTAGATTCTACACTCAAAAGTTGAGAAGTCTGTTCTTGGTTTGACACGGCACGTCTCAGAAGTTGATGGATTCTCCCAATGTGATACATTATTACCCACTCAAATATTATCTGAATTTGGAAAGGTCTAAAAGATTAAGATAAAGGACGCATTATCCTTCCAACAGTTAATTGCATCTTCTCTCAAGTTAGACTACCATGAGAGAAATCACCACAGCCCAAGAAAATCAAATAAATTATTCAGTTAACATCTTAGCCCTTTTGTCACATGTGCCAGGATTAACAACACACATGTACAATAGTTCCTTCACGGCAAACTTAACCAACAACCAAGTATAATAGAAAATGTGGATACCTGATGGTGGATGCTCAGGAAGAACAGACTTTCTTTGAATAAATGCCCATGCAATTTCAATCAAGGCATCAGCCTTCTTTCCAGCATGGCGAGCACGATGTCCTCCTGAAGCATTACCCTGGGAAGTGGGAAGAGATCGTTAAAACTTCATACCTTGTTATTGAGATCCCCACAACAATTTGAATAAAAATAAAAAATAAAAGCAACTCATATTCTCTAATTTAACAAATTTGAGAGGTCATGATACCATGATCCATCTGCAGTGTATTCCAGTATAGATTGATGCTCCACGAAATAGTGAAAAGGCAATATAAAACTTCCACTGAGCAACAGGCCATGGTTTCCCCTACATCTCAATATTCAATCAAAAATAAGATCTCTCAAATCTTAAAGTTAATGGTAACTAAAGATGTCTAACATTAAAACATAATTATGCCCATATAGAATACATCAAGGTACAATCAAGTTGAATTAAATAACACACATTTTGGGAGGCAGTCAAAGCGAATATGGGGTGACATTTAGGAAGATATAACACGTTAGTATTGCGTGGAAAACCCCATTCACTATTCTCTAAACGCATTCTTTACGGATGAGTTATCACTATCATGGGAAATGCCCAGAGCAAAACTATAAGTTATGTACTTATGAGAAAAATATATAATAAAATTTATATTCAAGCAGAAATTTGATTTTTTTTTTTTTTATGACCATGGGTGTTCGTGCAAGCTTACACGCACCTCGACTAATCCCACGGGACCCTGAAGTTTACAGCCGGATACTCACTTCAGTGACCCCGAAGATATTCGAACTGGTGGCCATTGAAGAACAAACCCAGGGCCTGACCACTGAGCTATCCCTCAGGATTGAAATTTAAAAATAGACATCCAGTAATTTTAAAAGTAAATCTTACAGTTGCAGAACAGTAATATGCCAGATACTCAGCTAGTGAAGGTACTCCTTCAGGAATTCCAGTCAATTCAAGACCTCCATTTTCTTGTACTTCATCCAAAGCAATGTTCACAATGTAATGCTGCCACGAAACTAAACTGATAAGTGACTCCAGAATCCCAGTCTCAATCATCAATAAAGATTCAGTATAAAAAATTTTAACATATCCATAGAATGTACACTGGAAGAATACCCTTATGTCAACATACTTAGCAAATCATGTTCATAAATGCCTAATAAGTCATTAGTCTACAAGTTTCAATAATCTCTTATCACCATGTTGTAGGCAGTCTTAACCTTATCAACAGTATAGATCATAGTGAAAATGAGTTGAGAGTTGCAATAGAATTAAATACCAGGCAGCTATACGCAACATCACACATCTGATTTCCAAGAGTTGATAATTCCCAGTCAAGAATGCCAATTACTCTATCCTGCAGCATCAAATTAAGAAATCGGTCGTATTTTAGTTAAAATGGCTAAATTTAGAACAGCTCCTATGGAGTAGCCTCTCTCTCTACATGTATGAGTGAGTGTTTCTATGAATCCGTGTATTTAAAGGAGGACAGAGATGTAGTGAGCAATAGTAATTATAGGGCATGTCTGGCTAAGCTTAAAGATTACTTTTCTAGAAAGTAAGATAAGACTTACTTTGTGGAAAAGTAAGTTTTGTTATTAAAAAGAGTAAATAATAAAATTATTTTTGACAAAAAAATGAAGAAGCTTATAAGTAACTTTTACTTCCTTTCAAGCTTAACCAAACATGCCGATAGAAACACCTGATCCTATAAGTACACCGCATGAACAAACAATGTAGCAAAAACTATCATAAGTACCCCACCTCAATGGGATGAAATACAACATTATCAATCCGAAAGTCACCATGGACTAGACCTGCTGTCGCTCCAGAAGAATCTTCAAGAGGAATGTGTTGACGCAACCAATCAATCAGTTCTAACATTCTTGGATTTCTGTTAGACTTTCCCTCACCAGTAGAAACAAGGTATTGTTTGGCCCATCTCTCCACCTAAGGTAGGTATAATAATATTCCGTTAGCTAGATGTTGTATACACGTGCGTCTGATGTGCCAAATCTAGGCTATAAATGCACAACCATCACAAGCAAAACATATAGAGAATCTCATGATAACATAAACTTTAAAAAATGGTCAATTATTAGAAGTCCTGCCCCATAGAAAAGGAGGAGAATAATTAGAATCTTTTTCCTTCAAGAAAAAGAAAGCAGTTACCCACCTGCCGCTTACAGTAGTAGTTTCGTTTCCCAAAATTACCAAGAGAAATGGCATCAACATCAGCAGAATGAAGAGATGCTAAAGCCTTGGCAGTTGCATGATATATTGCTCCCCTTTGCTTCGGTTCTACACCCTAATCAATGATAAGTTCAAGTCTGTATAAGAAACAATGAACTAGTATAATTGGCATCACGTTATCCATATATATTATATTTCAAAGCTATAGAGTCGGAAAGAGTAATGTTCATACTGGGAGCTTTGGGTCTATATATATCCGTCCTTCCAGATACTCCATAATGTAAAATGGAGTTCCAATCACATTTGAATCTTTACATAAACAGAAAACTTTCGGAACTGGAACCAACGTATGAGTACCTAATGCATGTAGAACCTGCCATGTTGAAAATAATTTTTCAAATGCCAAGTAACTGCAATCAGAAAAGTGAAAACAAAATCATGCTAACAATAAGCTTACCAGTATTTATATCTTTGTGTGCATGTAAAGAGCTACATATATTACACAATTTACATATAAATATAAATATATATATTCGTGCATCGGTACAACTGTACAGCAATCTATGCAAATTTATGTGCCCGTGCATTTTCACACGTGTAGAGAAAAACAGAGGGAGCAGAACCTGAAATTCTCTCTCAATGGCATGAGCAGATTCAAGCAATTTTCCATGAGGTTTCTTTCTCATCACATACCGCTTCACAGAAGATCCTGAATGGACTTCCATAAGAAATGTTGGATTCGACTGACCATGCCCAAACTGAATTTACAATACATGATATCAAAATATACCCAAAATAAGATAACATAGAAAAAATTATCATATAATACTTCAATCATCTTCTCCATATTTGAACCCATAATTCTGTTTCAATCATTTCACTCTAGCTCGGTCACATCCCCTAGAGTCACATGTTAGCCATGAACCTGATTGCGTAGAGCAATTCCTTGTAGTTCGCAAATTTGCTTACCCTGTGTTAGGCACATGGATTTGGCTTCGTATTAAAAATTTCAAATCGAATTTGAATTGATTCCTTTCACATTCCAATTCGAGTATCCACAGTGTATGTCCAAAAACGATTTCTTTCTTCCATAGCTGAGAGACTCGGATTTATAATTCTTTAGGTGAATTGACATTGCACTAAAACAGGGTCTGTGATAACATCGTCACACAATCACTCCACTTTCAACGGCCGTACATTACAGATAGAGACTAGACTCGGAACCCAAATTCTAGTTCCCCCTTTGATTTTCTTAGAAAAATAAAGTCTTTAAAACAACAATTCGAAACTCAAAAGTTTTTTTCCAATAACTTTGTGTCGGAAATGAACCCGTCCAAAACTGTCCTTTTCTTTTCTTACAATGGATTTGACGCGAACTTTATCAGCTTTTAAGCAAGGCCACACATGCTAAGACGAATACTTTTTTCATTAACATTCCGATCTTTCCCTCTCATCAATACATGCAAGCCAGCACAAAATTAAAAAACATCCTTTCGCAATTCTATAGAACAGAAAGAGGCAAAAACCCACAAAAAAAAGAATAGAAAACCTGAGAAACTTTGAATTGAGTAGGAGCTTGAGGGAACGCTTCAACATTAACCGAAGCATACCGGAGCAGAGCATCAGTGTTAAAACTCTGAGCCGGGTCGACCCGACCCACGAGTTCAGAGGTCCGACTCGCCATTGAAAATCGATTCAATCAAGACACACAGACTGAATCAAATTTTACAAAAACTGCTCGAAGGAATCACTGCACTTATATTGGTGTGATGCCGCTTTTCTTTCTTTTTTTTTCTGGAACCTCGGAAATTCCGCAGATTTGGATTTAAATTCTTGCAGAAAATGTCGCATAGGATACTGCCACGATGGAAGACTAGAAAAATCTATAGATAATATTTTTTATGCGACATTTTTTCTTCGGATTACGGGCATTTCTATTTTGCGTTGATAATTGCGTGGATATTTGTAGTTGTTAAAAAATAATTATCGTGTGTCATCATTTATATAATTTTTTTTTTTTTCAGATTTAAGAAGTGTTCAAAAAAAAAAAAAAATTAATTCAATTACCGTCTAGTGCCATCCAGTGGTGTTGAATATCAAGTAGGTATCATCAGATCATAATACTAAAAAATGAGTCTTAAATTATTGTATTTTATTGAACATATAATTTAATGACAAAAATGATGACACTTTAGTAGTACGAAGAGGGAGCAGAATCGTATCTGGCACTTCCTACACGGACGCTCAGTTCTAGACAAAGCTAACATTGCTCTTTTGTAATTGATGGATAAAATTTTGATACAAACAAATCTAATCACATCATCTATTGATAAACAAATATATAAACTGTGATATACATATAGCACAATTTTCTGTTTAGGTTTCATTTTCTTGCTTATTTATTTTTTAAATTCAAAAATTAGTATTAAGTTCATATCTTGTGAAATTAAGTCAAAATCAACAATTAATTTTAATTATATATTTCATGGTATTCACTACTTCTCAACTATATATTTCATCAACTTTTATCAAAATATGATAAAAACTTGATTTTAATCCTACCAAACGGGGCTTGGTACAATTCATTCATCCAAAAATCATTTCTTAAAAAATAATAATAACAATAATAAAATTTAAAAAAAAGAGTGAAAACTCAAACAAAAGAGTACAAGCATATTTGAGAATGGTTTATAAACTATTATTCATAAATAAATATAAATGATCATTGGATAAGTGAATAGACTCTTGATACATCTATCAAATTTATTCGTTCAATATAGTTCTGATCGAATGAAAAATATTTTAAATAATAATAATAATAATATCTTCATTTACAATAATTAAAAATAACATAATAAAAAATATTTCTTCCTCATCTCAAGTCTCAACCATTTGAGCTGGCCTGCTAAATAGATCTATTGTTGCATTATTAAAATGAGGATCTAAATGTTCGTATTTAAAAGTTGGATGCCAATTTGATACAAGTACTAAAAATAACTATTATTACTTGTATTCAAAAAGTCATAAGACTTTTATGTCCAGTTAATCAATATGATAGTTGATATTCAAAAAGTCACGAGACTTTTATGTCCAGCTAATCAATATGATAGTTGAACAGTCTTTTTTCTTTTTTTTATCCAGGTATCCCAACTTACACTAAACTAAATTCTGGACCCTCAGGACCCTTGTCCCTAGAAGTTTGGAGGGGGTAAATCGCGGGTTATGCCTCAACTGGATCACAGGTTCCCCCACCGCCTGTACACTTCTGCGCACAAGAGATCCTCCTTCAAAGTGATTACTCCATACCAAATAAATCTTGCCGCAGGTTCCCACCAGGATTCGAACCTCCACCCTATCGCTGGAAGCAAGACAATGCTGATTGATCCACCAGTTGAGCTATGCCCCGGGGGACAGTTGAACACTGTCTTTTGCTATGATGCTATATAGCGCACTGATATTCTTACATCTAGTTGATATTCAAATTTTAATTTTTTTAACTCATTTTTAATATATATAATTATCAAAATTTAATAAAAATTTAATTTTTAACTAAACTAAACAGGGATTAATTGAATTTATAAATTTAATTATACATGCATTGCACATAAACTAATGTAATTGTAGATAGCATGATTTTATCCACTAATTATTAGCTCTACAATTTTTGAAGAATAATGTTTTCAAACATTTATGTGGCAATGAGACTGCAGCTACATCACAATTTCGTTAGAAATTTTGATAGTGATCCCTTCGTCGTATATGCTTGTGATAAGCACTAGATAGTATTACTCTTCTTTGAATATCATAACAATTAAACTTTTATTTTTTAATTGGGCTAAATTTAGTATTGGTCGCTAACATCAATTAATTTTCAAGGTTAGTCACTCTGTGCTATTGTTACTAAATTTGACATCTCAATCTAACATATTCTTATAATATACCACATAATTGATCCATGGTTGCATAATTTGAAAATATTTGCTACCTAATTATAATTTAACAAACAATAATATCAAAACTTTGTTGTCAAGACATGATTGGGTGTCATATTTACTTGAAAAGGCATGCATCAAATATTAATATCATGTAATATTGTGAAAATCTTGGATTCGATTTGAATACCACCATACACATATACAGTAGGAACATTTTATACCATCTTATATTCTATATCATTTGTTTCAAGTGACAACATCATTCTTGCAAGGCCAACCCTAAAATTTTGGAAGCTTTTGACCAATTTCAACTATTATATATGTGTGTGTGTGTGTGAAATAAAAAATAATAATTTTTTTGGGGGCCCTCATCGAAGTAGGACTTTAGACGATCGCCTACCCCGTTTATAGTTAAGACCGGCACTTCATTCTTGACAATTATAAGACACTTTTCTTGTTGGAAATTGCCATTAAAACTACGAATAATATTTCAATTGCGGATTGTTTTCTGAAAATGCTATTTAAATAAATATGTACAATCTCTCTTTAATTATTTAGATTTTTCTGGATGAGATGGTTAGAAAAGTTTCACAGTTAGACAAAAGAGTTGGGAGTTTCAAAGATATTCACTTGTTAAGGATTGTGCGCATAATACTGATGATTAAATAGAACCGGACTTGCACGTTAGATGACGTATTTAAGATAAAATTTAAATAAATACGCGAGTCATTTTTTTCCTTAAATCTTAAGATAAAATGATTAATATCTTCAAACACAATGAAGAAAACGGTGTTAGTCAAAGCTATGTAGCCCACCCCACTTATTCAGTCAAAGGGAAAGATGCAAAATGCTAGTGGTATAAGAATATACTCTTCTCTTTGTGTTGATGTCAGCCATATTTATACCATCTTTGATAGGAAGAGTATGAGAAATCTATATCACAGGGGGAAAAAGAAGGATAAATTGCACTTTCAGATCTCAATTATTTGAAAAGATATATATCCTTGGACTTTCAAGGTAGAGCGTGTATAAAAAGATAACATGTACGTTAATCGAAGTACAAAACCTTTTAAAGCTTGTTTAGAGTTGTTCATAATCAATTTAAATTATAAATAGATAGCAATTGAGTAATGGATAATTGTATAGTTCTTGTTGGTCCACGAAATTGAGTGGTGGATACGTGAGAATGGGAAAAAGAAATAGCATGCACTAGATTACACTCCCAAAACAACCCAACAAAATAACATTATTCGTCAAAACCCGACTGGAGTGGCCTTCAAACTCGTATCACCTTAAAGAATAATTCTTCAAATGCATGGTACACCACCTTTTCTTCTTAGAAAAGCCATTGGAACATATCTGAAAAGAATCCCATAAGTTCGGAATCAGTCTTGAATATGAGATTTTCTTCGTTACCTTATCACTTCTACTTTAATACTTTCTGTCTTTTCTCCACTTGACATTGAGCTATTTATATCAAAGGAATTTCACTCAATAATGTCCTTATATCTTCTTTAACTTCTCCACCCTTTTCACTTGAAGAAAGATGGCATCCAAGGGAGATATTATTGTGAAAACGGGAGTGGATGATTTTTCATTATTGAACGAGTGCCATGAAAAAAAGAAGAGTTTACCTCATACTACAAAGATACCTAAGTATGCTCTAGAAAGGTCATCATCTTATGTACTTGCACAGAAATATGTAGATTGTGTTTATCAGTATCAATCACCACAAGATCGTATTTATCAGTTCAAACCATCTTCTGGAACTGAAAAAGAGATGAAAAGTGTTACTTTTGAGGTCACCACAGTGGAATTTTGATTGAATATGGATCAATATTCTTATTACTGGTCTCTATTTACAATATTGTAGCATGTGTAATAGAGTTGAACAAATATTAATTAGTTGAGTAAGCTACTATGTCGTGCGAATGCACAAGCATATATATGGATGTTCCTTATATTGAAGTCTTTTGCAATATATATGGAATCCTTAGCTATATGTTGGCTCGTTACTCTATTCCCTTATTCATTATAAATAGTGGGACATGAGCTCTTTCTTCGTTTAGTCCCATTCTTGTACGTGCAACAAAATAGAAGTTAGATTTCATAGAAGTTGCAAACAATAAGAAGTATCCATTCCTTGGTTTTAGCTCATAGCATCTAGATGGTAGGGAAATGTCTTTAAAAGAGCGCTTCCCCCATCCAATCTGCTCTAGCTCGCAACCCGGGCTCATGCTCATCTAAAGGACGACTAGCCTATGGCTCATAGTCCCTTTCTTATATGCATACAATGTGTTTGTTTATACAATGTATCAAGTCTTTAATGCATATATACAGGCTTCTATTGGAAGGTTTTATAACCTCATAAATAGGTTATAAAAGAAGTGCAAGATAGATTTAAAAAAGGAATATCCTCATAATATTCTTGTGTTTCACTTGCTCATATTAATTTCTCTACATTTATAGTTCACTAATGAATAATCGATTGAATCGGTGACGCAACCCCATGGTACATGTATCTGGCCAGGTCAAGTAATGTCACTTGCTTCAATGGTACTTAACACCAATTTATATGGCATGTTCAGTTGGGTCTAGTCCATCGTGAAAAAGGAGTATTGGGAACAGTAACCTATTTGTGCCTTAAATGATATAGCCCTTGTTTGAGCCCCATTTTTCGGAGAAAAATGAATTTTTTAATAGTGTATTGAAGGAAAATGTGTCGTTTAAAAATAATGAAAAATTTTAAATTTACATGTAATATTATTTTATTGAATAATTTGTGATTGAAATGATGTCAAAATACTGTTAAAAAATGAATTTTTTCAAAAGAATGGGGCTCAAACAAGGGCATAATTGGAAAGACCAAGGACCAAATAAAAAAATAGACAGCACCATTTGAGGAGTTGGTTGTTCCAATGGTCATTAAACTTAAATCCACATATTTGATTGATCACTAAAGTTTAAAATATCGAGTTTCGATTATTGAACTTAGGTCTATATTTTCGATTGCACACTAAAGTTTAAAATGTTAAATTTTAATCACTGAATTTTGAAAAATGTCGTACGTTACTCACTAAAAACTCGACATTTTTTAAAATTCAACATTTATGCTAATAAGTAACGTATAACATGAATATAAACTCTATGGTCAAAATCGATACTGTAAATTTTAATGAGCAATTGAATATATAAATATAAATTTAATGATTAAAACTCGACATTCTAAATTTTAATAATCAATTAAAGATATGAACCTACGTTAACCGAACAGTTAATTCCCGTTTGGGCCTGCCAAATTGTCACTCTAGTGGACCATTTCACTCACATACACAGACGCTCACCTGCAAATTTTCTCGCCGCCCATGGCAACAGCTCTCTTCACCACGCGCCGCCCGCTAGCCTCCCTCCTCTCCCATGCCATCTCTTCCCGGCGCCACCGTCTGTCCCTCCCCCTCATCAACTCCGCATCCGCCGCCACCTACCCACCCCACCAAACCAATTCGATCATAATCCCTACCCGGTTCAAGACATCCGGGTCGGGTTACTCCCCTCTGAACGACCCATCTCCTAACTGGAGTAACCGTCCGCCGAAGGAAACAATACTCCTCGATGGCTGCGATTACGAGCACTGGCTTATAGTGATGGAGTTCAATTCGGACCCCAAGCCCACCGAAGAAGAGATGATTAATGCTTATGTCAAAACCCTGGCCTCCGTTGTTGGAAGGTAAGACAACAAAGAAACTTCCATAAAAGAAGTTGAATGATTTACAAAACCCGTTTGCTGGAGTGATTAATTATTAGAAAAGTATTCACGTTTGTCTAAATTTACAATGACAACAAATTTTTGCGTGGAACCCAATTATTGTTTAGTTTCTACATGCGACCCACTGGATTGTAAGAAAGCAATGATTGTTTGGCTGGGATTTGAAAGTTTATTTTCAGTAATTGAGTTAGTTTGATAAATATATATTTTTAAATTTGTTGAAGTTGAAAATAAGGAAGAGGTAGAGTTACATACAAAATAACTTTTTAGGTTTAGCAAAGCGTTCTCTCTAAGTCTTCTACACGAGTGGTCATGCATTGTGGTAAATAATGATGGTTTCATTGCAACGAATTCATTGTTCGGATGGGAATTTAGTGGAGATTATGACATGGCATTGGACATTATACAACGAAAGATTCTACTTGTACATAATTATTGCACATAATGGTGTCTATAATGTGACGTGACAATCATCCAGTTGTTGATGTGCAAGTGTGATATTTGAATTAAAGATTGGATCCAGTGTTACGTGTAATTATGAATACCATTATGTAAACAATTATGTACATGTAGCACTTCCCTTTTTAAGGACTTGTATTATATGTGCTGGCAATGTAAAGGAAATTTTGCAGAAGCAGCAATGTAAGGGAGATTTTGCTGAAGCTTCAATATTGTTTCATGTGCGATAATTTCATCCATCCCGCATGTATTAGAACATTGTTAATGCTTGTCGGGGAGTGTTTAAATTATAAACATTTTTGGTCAAACTTATTTATTATCCACACATTCCGTGGACCCACAAATTCTACCCACTTATCCACCATTCATTTCTATCTCTTTATAATTTAAACCAATTATAATCACTTCCCAAACATGCATGTAATGTCATGATATGATTGCAAGAGTGCTCGTGTAATATAAGCAGATAAAGATTTTATTCGTTTTCTAGTTCTGTTTATTCATTGATATACGTCTTATTTTAAGATAGCTTTGTATTAAATTTTAATGAATATTTTTGAATGCTTGTTTCAGTTGTTTGTGCAACAATCTTGCACACAATTGTGCAGTAGAAGTTACGAATTTTTGGTTGAGATTGCACCAATGAGTATCGGATCTGAAATATGAAATGGGATTATTTATTTTTTCACATTCTCGTTTTTCCCAAGTACTTTTTCTTTATAGTGGCTCATGAGTGTTAGAGAGATGAATACTGACATAGGTGAACCCATTTTTTATATTATTTATGGGATACACAGATTTAATGTCCTTTAATGTCGATCTATTTGAGAGGCTATTAATCTTTTCCTCTTTTTGTCGTGGATGTTGCGAATTATTTGAAAAATCTAAGGTCCTTTGGTTTTTCCTTCCTTCTAACATACAATTTTTACTTCCCTCTTTCACTTGGAAAGACCTCATTACCAAGTACGAGAGAAAAGCTTCACCATCTTGTAGTTGCTACATTTATATATATTTTTTAAATTTTATATGTCTGTTGACTGTATGTCTATCTATTGCACACTAGGTTTATACACACACACAACTTGAGTATTTTTTGTGGTGTGTACGAGGATTGTTAGTAATTGGTTGCTATGTGCAGTGAAGAGGAGGCAAAGAAGAAGATTTATTCTGTTTGCACAACAACATATACTGGTTTTGGTGCTCTAATCTCTGAAGAGCTTTCATACAAAGTCAAAGGTATGAATTGCGTGCATGTGTTTTATTGAGTCTTCAGGCTTCTTTAGCCTAATGCTATTTGTGCTTTTTGGTTGACGTTTTGGTATAGATATCAACATTGATGAATTTTCATGGATGCCAATTAACTCTGAGATTGGCTTTGGTGTTCAAATTTTCACCTTTTTGGCCTGTGGCTGTTTGAACTCTCATCCGCATGAGATCATAATCTTCAGTTTGATTGTTCTGGAATTTATCTGCGTTAGGGTTTAGATCATGCATTGATTTTAAATTTCGTATTACTGGCTTTTACACATATATCCTCTCTACTTAATTTCTTAATCCACTATGAATTGTGACATAATAATAATCTGTATGTAAGAGAGTTCGGCGTGGCAGTTTTCCAAATAAGTAAATGAGGGTTCAGGGTTCAAATAATTGTGTCTTACACAGTTACACTTGATTGTTTAAGTTTGGCTCGACTAGTTATGGTTTTTTGACATTGACAGGCCTACCTGGAGTTCTGTGGGTTTTGCCTGATTCATACCTTGATGTTCCTAATAAAGACTATGGAGGTTTGTGCACTAAATTTTTTGAATCAGACTACAAAATTAATTCCATCCTCTGGTAATCTGTAGTCGAGTCTGTATCTTATACAGTATTTTTGAATTAATAGGTGATCTGTTCGTTGATGGAAAAGTCATCCATAGGCCACAGTACAGGTTCAATGAACGACAAAATACAAGGAACAGGCCTCGGCCTCGATATGATAGGCGCCGAGAAACAATGCAAGTAGAAAGGAGAGAGCAATCACTGGCAGTGAATCAGCATAAACCTACCTCCACAGTTGAGCAGAATACGTCTCAAGGTGTCGGGGGAGGCTATCCTCCGAATCATGGAGGATTTCAGGGCAACAATGCATAAATAGATCTCGAATTTGGAATGGGAAAATGGAATCGATCTCAGGTTTTGCATATTATTGCTCAAAGATCAGCCCTCGTCTTCATTTGGAGTTCGGAGCATGTTTTGTATGGAAAAATGCGCATTACCCGCACTTTTATGAGGTTTATAGATGTGAATATTGTTTGTGCTCCCTTACATGAGACCTTTTTCCTTACAATTTAGAACTTTTGGCGTATGGGTCGTCTAGGTCTAGCTGTATTGGTCTGCAAAATTTGATTCCTCACGTTTTCCTTTGTTATTCAAGAGGACTATCCTTTTTGTGTACTTTTCCTCTATAATGGCACGAAAACCCATTCTAAAGCAACTGTTACATCCCTTCCCTTGGCCATTTCTTGTAGCGATCTGTTTACTTTCGAATCTTACATATGGAAGTTACGTCGTGTTTACAACGATAGTTTTAGTGAAAGCACCCATTTTCCGGGTGGATGGAGCCCATCCTATTCCTTGGCTGATTAGAGTAGTGTAACTGTTAAAAATGGGTTATCATGAACGTTGGTTCATAGGATTTGGTTCTTACCGTTTACTTCAAAATTCACGTTTTGTGAAATGTTGGATTTGTGAGTTTGTAAGTACATTGTACACGTTTTTTAGGTCGATTTTAAAAGTGAATTTTACTGTCTCGTGAGGTGACCACCACAAGACGACACTGGATTGAGCATTTTGATCAAGATTAATTAGGATTTGTTTGACATGTCTTTTGAGAAGTCAAATGAAGGTTTTAAAAGTCAAAATTTGCTTTTGGATTCATTTTGCTAATTTTATGAAAGTGCATTTTTTAGTTAGACATGTTTTTAAAAAAAGTTGGTTCAATGTGACTTTTTCTAAACGTACCCGTAACAAGTTCTTTCAAAAACTAGATTCACACAAAAATTAACATTTTTTGTTTCAAATGTTCTTCTACAAAAACTAAGGTTTATTTGATTGCAAAGATGAAATTTGGGTAGAAAGAAGATGAATTTCAAGGAATTGAATTGTCTATAAATTGTTTTACTAAGCATTGTCAATTAATAGTATTTGATTAATATAATTTTTCGCCTGGAAAATATTGAAATAAAAGTGTATTTTGATATTCGTTTGACTTTATTTTTCATGGCAATTGTCAATTTAAGGAATATCTTTTTTTTACAATTGTTCCTAGAACTTGTTTCCATTGCCAAAGAAAAAAAATAAAAAAAATAAACCTAGAAAATAAAAAATCATCCAAAAAATTATCTATTTTTTAGTGTTCGTTTGATTTTGTTTTACATAAAAATTGTCAATTTAAGGGATATCCTTTTTTACAATTATTCTTAGAATTTGTTTCAATTACCCAAAAAAAAAAAAAAAAGAAAAATGTAGGAAAAACCTGGTAAACCTCAAAAAGCTGGAAAAATCTGATGTGGCAAAGATTTGTTGGAAATCATTTCTATGGAAAAATTCTACAAATGAAATTTAATTTTCATTTTCCATAAAAAAGAAGTGCCTATCAAATAGACCTTAAAAATAAAAGCAAAAATCATGTTAATTGAGCCCTCAACCTTTATTATTTGAAGATCATTCTTTTAATTTTTTTTTCTCATACTCATTTTCAATCACACATTCTCAAAATAAAGTAAGTATCACTTAAATCCCAATTATTTGTAAAATATATTTTTCTCTTTTTTTACCATACATTTTTAATAAAATAATATTACACGCAAATTTAAAATATATTTTTTATTTTTAACCGTACATTCTTCATCAACATATGCATGCATATGGATTTGTTGATTGACATTTTCGAAAATGATCTCCTAAGCACTGGTACTTAGTTTATATTAAATACCAGTGACATGGCACACCATTTAATTGGTGAATAAGCTAAACACCGATGATTAGGAGCTCATTCTTGTTGACATTTTACCTTTTGATGCTCATTTTCCATTTTAAACTATATCAAATATCTTTAATTCACTCAAATTTCAAGAAAAGAAGCTTCTTTTTCCTTGAAATCTTTCACGACCTGTAAATATATGCATATAATTTGTGTACGTACTGTACTGATTTGGGATTTTATCTTTGATGCACTTTCTCATGTGTAAATTAATTTCAGGTACCTTGACTTAAATGGATTTCAAGAAAAGAAAGCTTTTTCTTGAATCTTGATGTTAGGAATGTTGATCGGCTGTTTTTGTTAAATGATTTCTTTCGGACTTAGCAAGAAAGTATTGCAACGGCTAATAAAATGTCTTGTTGATTAAAAGCTATAGACAAAGCAAGTTGGTCATGGGAGAGCATACCGAGAACATGTAACCCATTTTTGCGTTGCCAACTTCCATCGATCTTCGACTCATTTGGTAAGACTTTACTTTTGCTTCTAGTAAAATAGCTTGCCTAGGAAGCCAACTTAAATCAACTTCTTTTAAACACTCTTCTAATCATCAGAGGAAAGTAGCTTCTTAATAAAAACTTTTGGCCTTCAAAAGTCCTACCAAATGAGCCCTAATTAAGTTATAACTTCAGGCTTTTGTCTATGATCAATTACAGTTTTAAATGGACCTGCCGTGTACTACCTGGTCAAGACCTGTGAAATATATGCTTTAATTATCTATAAATATTCACAAAAGTATTCAGCAACCCCCTTTTAACTATAAAGTTCAATTATACACTAGAATCCCCACTCATCACGAGTTAAAGAAGAAAAATGTGCCAAATCCGGCATAATCAATATAGTTTCGCTCCATTTTGAGCTTGTTATGTTAATATTTCATTAGCATCTTCCTCGTTTTCTAGTTGTACGATCAATTGTTCCATCACTTTCTTGTACATAGGCATGTAATGATCTCTTATCATAGTCCTCGACAATCGGAGCTTACTGTATAATTCTCGTGGTGTCTCATGGATACCAACTTGCTCGTCTACCGAACCATTGTGACTTGAATCGCTTGCCTCAGATGAAGGTACAGAAACCATATGCATTATCTTACCTGGAGGATAGAAATGGAGATTCTCTGAAACATCTGAGGAAGAAATGGGTGTTCGACTTTCAACTGCATCGGACAGTACCTTCTCCTCTTCGGTAATTTCCTCTGCTGCAGCTTCTTCTTCTTCCTGTGTATGGACATCTGCCTCACTCTCCTGCCTCTGGAGTTCCTTCTCGAGTTCGTACCATAACTCGCCTTCTGTAATATTCTCTAGAGTTGATGTAGCGACTGTTTTATCCACATGACGGAGATCATCCTCGTCATCAGTCTCGTCTATCCCTGACTGATCTGACGAAGAACAATATTCTGGCTTATCTGGGTCCAGATCTCTGCTTATTTTTTCTCTTGCAAGAGATTCTGTTGTCTCAGGAATAAGAGGGATTGCCTCAGGCAAATCGTCCACTTTGGAATCAGATGAAGGAACCACAGCACGACGGCGGGGACCCATACAAGTCCATGATGATATGGAAGAGCGAGTCCTTACAACTGCTTGAGCTACATCTTGTGCACGCTTCATCATGACCTGTATTCCATCTAGTAGAGGTCACCTTCCACAGTTCGAAAACACAGCATTTTTTTTTTTTCTAAATCTGAATAGCAATATACATAATGAATAATATTACAACAAATCAGTCACGAAGTAGCTTCGACTAATTAGTGAAAGCAACTTAACATTGTATTCAGTTTGCACAGAAGAAATAGCATGTCTCCTCGACGAATAAGCGAACGCCTGCTAAGTTTAAAGGTACATAAAAGTTACTTTTAAGTAATTTCCAAACAAGGGTAAGTTACTTTTTTATTACTATTAGTAAAAAAAAGTTACTTATTTTGTAAATAACTCTTACCTTACTACAAACTAAGTAACTAGCTCGTTTCTAAGTCTTATCAGTAAAAATCTATTTATAGTAAAAAATTTAAGAAGCTTAGTTTAACATGCTTTTCTAAATCTGAAACTACTACTTATCCTAAACGAAGAAAACATGGTCATAACATTTTGCTTAAATTCAATTACAATAAGCCCTTGTATGGGAAATGTGTGGTTTTTTAGGAAAAGTTTTGAATTTGCTACAATATTATTTTATTGAAGAATGTGTGGTTGAAATAATGTCAAATCACCGTTTAAGAATGTAATTTTTGAAAAAATGTGGGTCAAACAGGGCCTAAGTAATGGAGGAAAAAGGCTATTATTTGCTTCCGCACATTCCCACTTCCCATCAAGGGCTGTAACTGTGTAACATCTAACCTCAGTGCTGCTCGAGACAGGTCGCAGAAGTGCACCTGCACCAACAACCCTTGCTTTAGCATTCGCTATAGATGGTAGACGAGACCCAAGAGCAGTGGCAGATCGATAAATGACCTTTAAAACTCTGTTGCGCTCGACTTGATCACGCAGATCATTCGACCAAGACGATGCAGTTACCTGATGGTACAATGGGTTTCATATGGATTTACAAATTCTAATTGCTAAATGAACTGAGTTTAAGTTAAATTGAGATCCCCAAGAGATCTCTCATTTCTAATGTTTCTAAATGAATAAGAATTTGCATACCTCCGAACGAAGATCATCCACAGAAGCAGCTGAGAATGTAGGCACCAGATCAGAGCCATTGATAATTGTAGTGATGAAGTGTTTCCCTGATTCCGCCAACTCCCAGGTCATACAGGCAGCTGTAGGCGAGGTAGTTGTAATTAAAAAACATAGAAAAGAACAATATTCTTGTCTCTCTCAATATTAAGTAACAATATGTGTTCAGGCGTGCTTTTTCCTATTTTGATTGAGCAAACAATGGACACACCACACCAAAGTATTGATATTTCAGAATCAACATTATATCACCATTTCAACAACAATGATCACAAACTAATAAATATGTTTGGAAACTAATAAATATGTTTGGCACGTTTAAAAATAATTTATAAACATTCAAGCCACTTTTTATCCACACATTTAGTGGGACCCACAAGTACTACCCACTTATCCACCACTTATTTCTTTCTACTTATAGTTTAAACCATTTATAAACTCTTCCCAAACATGCTCTAAGTCTTTCTCAATAATTTTGAAATCAACTAAGTGTATCCCTTCTCATTGCTGCATTCACACCATTTGATCCACATTTGACCCAGTAGAAATATTGTAATACCCATACCTATGGCCTAATTTTATTAATTTAGATTTGGCCCATTATAAAAAAATAGAAAAATAGACAAGATTAATATTTTAGCCCAACCAATCACATGGAAGTCCACTATAAATAGGCATCATATGTCCCATTTTCAAGTACATTCATTTTTCCATGAAATACACACAAATACAAAAATAGTATATTCTTTAGTACGTTGGTCAAGAGTTAAAGTGCCAAATACTCCAGTATTTCTCTTATCATTTTCATGAGATATGGCAAGTGTAAAAGTATTTTTTTATGGAATTATATGCGTACGTTAGAGTTTTTGGAACATTGATTATGAGGCCTTTTATATTTCTTATAAGTTTGGACCAGAGTATAGTAGCGCTACTCATGAAAGTTTCATACCACCTGTGTTTAGCATAGATTTTCATGTCTCACTATGTATGTATGAATAAAGTTCCTTAAATTCTATACAAATATTAATCCATGTACTTATATGCTTATTGAGATTTTGTTTCATCCCCCCCAAAAAAAAAATAAAAAATCCCCTTTTAGGAAATTGATGGTTCGTGACAATTAAGGCATGAGAGGGCTGTCAAATTGGTAAGCGAAAGAAACCTAACAAGCTTTTTTTAATTTTTTTATTGAAGAACTCTTATTTAATTATTGGTTTGATAAGATTGTTAAACTTCTAGTATTTTATTTTATGTTGACGTCAACATTTTATGTTTCAATCTTACAATTTCATGATATTATTTAGGCCTTGTTTGTTTATCATTTTTATCAAAATACATTTTTCTCTCACTTCTTTTTAACCACACATTCTTCGTTAAAATAATATTACACGTAATAAATTTTTTTCCTTATTTTTCATTCACAAGTTGTCCATCAGCTACTATTCTAAAATTCATTTTTCCATAAAAATGAGTGTCAAACACCCTCTTAAATAAATTTTAAGCTATTGAAAGTGCAATATGATAATTAAGCGACGATTTTAGTGACACTCGAACTTTAAAACTCGGGTCATCACATATATTATATAGAATACTTTGTAAGCTGAATACTTATTTTAAGAATCACAATAGATTTTCTAGTGTTATATTAGTTGTTTCCTACATAGATTAGATTTATTTAAACCTATATATAGAGGGTCCTTGCATTGTAATATTTAGACTTTGATATTGAATAAACTGATATTTTCTCCTCCTAAATTCCTCTCTATTCTTTCCATCTCTTTCTCCCCTCTCTTCTTTTTTCTTTCTCAATCTTGTTTTTGTTCGATTTTGTTCATCGTCAATTTGGTATCGTAGCAAGTCACTTTGGCCAAATAAATTTCATGAAGTTTCAATAGATATTTAAAAATTCACTGTAGCAGTCATAACAACAAAATCCACAATCCCTTGACCAGTCACCATCCTCTATACCCATCACTACCTTTACCCGTTGAGAGACCTTGAACCACAACCTTTAAACCTCTAATAACAAAAGCAGCAGCAGCAACAGCAGCAGGAACTCATTGGTACAAAATCAGTTGGGAGATAGAAATTCGCTTTTTGTTTATTTTAGTTATTATTTAAAAAAATGAAACATCAATATTCTTTTATCACGTCCACTGGATTTGTTCATATTGTGTTAATCATCACCATCACTATCAAATTTAGTCAAAATCTTTGCAACCGAGTGAAACATATGCTATTGGAATCACATTGATCTTGTGAATGATTAGAGCTTGTTCATGTCTATGTATGACGCTTACAAACACCTAAGTCTGCTCCAAGATGGCATCACATCCACTTGCTGACTTGCATTCTTATTTTTTATATTATCAATCAAAATATGGTGACACATCCATCTTAACATCCTAATTTTGTTATGTTCAAGTAATGGACAATTGTTCTTTGTGGGTTTCTCCTAGATGATGCCACATTTGCTCACATGCATTCTCATTTCTTATATTATCCATCAAAATATGGTCACACGTTCATCTCAGCATCCTAGATGTTCAAGTTATGGACAACTATCTTTAATGACACAAAGCATCATAAAGCACAATTAGTTCAATAAGCCTTTTAACGTCACAGGAATCTATCTTCTTATAACATAACATCCTTGTAGCACTTCTCCATTTCACAGTTTGTTTTAAACATATGCATTACATAATCTTCAAGCGGCTCATATTAATGATCAAACCTAAATACCTAAACAATTGCTCTTTTGGACAACATGAGAGTTACAATCGTTCTTAATCCCACTATAACTAAAATGGGCATACCATCTTTATTTCTACTCAACGTACCTGTAAATCCCAAAGTACTCCAATTTTTTAACTTGTGATTTTCATCTTCTTAGTTTCATTTACTAAAACTATGTCATCATTGAATGATATGCACCAAAAGACCTTGTTATGGATATACCTCGTCAGCTCATCTAAGAGAAAGATAAAAACTCAAGACTTAATCTAGATGCAAGCCTACAGTTAAAGAAAATCATCTACTACTACCGCCACTACAAGCGACCTGTTGTATTCCGTTTGATAATATCATATATCACCAAATCCAAAAGGAAAGGGAAGCACTATGTTAGGAAAATGACACTTGAAATATAGTCTAGTCAATGAAGCACATTGCAACGTACCTGGAGCAAAGGTGACACAAGTGCTCGAGGATAATTCTTTCTGTTCTCGAAGGATGTACGTCAGCAGTGCAGCTGTACCACCACCAAGTGAGTGACCAACAATCTGGAAAAATGATGGGGAGCTTGATCATATTACTAACAGAAGCATATGAATATATGCAGGTTCATATAGCAAATGAATTTTCAAAAGAACTAGGCTAAAAAAATTAGAATATTTAAAAAGGCATGGAAACAACTCGTTATAAATAAATAATTTTGCACCAGAGTTCTTTTGATCTCAAATGATGCTGACCAGAAGCGCATTCCATTATTTGACAATAATAATTTAGTTGAGAAACCAGGAACAGGATATACACAAAAACAGACACTCTGGACCTCCCACCTCCACCCAAAAGGGGAAAAATGAAAGAGAATATGAAAAGAAATAAGAAATAGTAATAGCTAGAATAGGATACACGGATATGGGTTATGAGGTCGAAACCAAAATTTTCCCCCGTTTCTTCCAGCCACGTCAGTAATAACTTAAACTTCTGTACAGCTTCTGTCAAAGGTTGTCTGTACGTCTAGCTTAATTGAGATTCTTTTGTCAATAGTCGTACATAAAAGGGTTCAGTCTTTTTGGAATTCCTGCACACTTTCATTCTGTCGTTTTTTTCATTCCAACATCTCTCTATCATTCCATCTCTCTTATTTGCTATACCTTAATTGTTACCATTTGTTGAGAATTGAACCCATGACCTACAGCCTTCAAAAGTGTGATTCCAAAATTAGAAAAGGAGAAAACGTGTTTTTGGATTAACACCTTATTATTGAAACTCTACAGCTGAATTGTGACATGTGATGATTTCCTAACCATTGGATCTTATTCTAGATCCTTCTATCTACATAACTATGAGATCTTTGGACAGCTATACACATTTAATGAGTGATAGACTTTTCTTCCAGCCTTTAAGTTTCTCTCTCTCACGTCTCACTCTCAAAAAGAAAAAGTGACTCTCTCTTCTCTCATTACTAGCTCTCAGACTCGGCCCCTTCATCTGTCTCTCTCTCCCCTGTGCGAAAAGCCTCTTCTACTTAGTGATATTATGGCTTGATTCTTAGAGTATTTTCTGAAAAAAGAATCTATTAACATCAAGAAATATTGTAGACCCATATGGATATTGTACTATTTCAGTTTTGGATAAGTTGAACCTATGGAATTCGAGTTTTGCCTCTATTTCTTATGAAATCTTAGTGATCTCGGCTTCTCCATGTATAAAATAGTGGCTAGTTTGTTTTGTTTCTTGGTGGAATGTTGTTTGCTGTGAAAGAAGCACCTGTAGTTGTTATGTGAGAGAGGGAAGTTTAGTTGCTTTTGAGATCTTTGTGATCTTGGCCGGTTCTAGTGTGGAATAGCGATTGGCTTTTGGTGTTCTTCATAAGATAAGTCTTTGTGGCTTATTACTTTGTAATATTTTGGAATATTATTGTTGCATATTTTTGGGGCTTTATAGTGTAACCGAACTTTATTCATTTTTTAGTAAATGCTCAGCAGGGGATTAGACGCTAGAAGTGGTCGTTGAACCTCTGAAGCTTCGGTCAAAAAAATTTCCATGTTCATTTTTAGTTTCTGCTTTTTATTTTCAGTTTATAATTGTGATTTTGGAATCTTGGTTAATATTAGTATCTTTCGATTTTTCACCATTTTATGTTATTGAAAAAATAGAATAAAGTGAAATCCTTCGACCTAGATATATTCTTTTCTTTCGGCTCATTGAAGCATTTCGATTTTCATTGAAAGGACACGTGTCCTAGAAGGTTTATTTGAATGTGATATATTGTTTATCATGGTGCCTTGTTAATGGACATAACTTTTAGATAACTATGGTGCTTATCCTTAGGACCACCAATGAATGATGCTGATAGAATTATTATTCTATTTTTCCAGCTTGAGGAATTATATATATATATTTATTGCAAAACTTATTTTTCACAAACAATGAGGATCAAACAAAGTCTATATTTATCCACCCTAAATCAAGTAGCCAATACACTTAATAAAATTTATTGATATGAAATTTCAGTATAACACTTAAAAGGAAATATTCTGGACATAAACTTTATAATACTGTTCTATTTATCTCAATACAAGTTTAATTGATAAATTAATACGATTTTCAATTATAAAGTCTAAACTTTCAAATTCTTTCCGAAGCAAATAAAGAATATATTATCATGAATCATCATTTTTCTAATGAAACAATAGAATGTCGACTATCAAATAAATTTATTAAAGTACAAATTGAACGAATAAATAATATATCTTCGGCAAAATACTTAATTTTTTTTTGAAAATTTGGGTAAAATGATTCAGTTTGGTTTCAACGATTTTTAACTATCAAAACTTAAATCGGTCCATTTCCAGATGATTTAGTTCGGTGTTGAGTTGAAAATTGATGATTTAATGTGAACTCAAATTAACAATTTCAAAATTGCAATTTTGATTCAATCTGACAGGTTGACAATTTTTTTAAGAGGAAATTTCACGTAATGTCCATTTTCAGCGAGTCATTTGCAAAAATGTTCACAATTTTGTCAATGTCCATTTTCCAATTATGTAGATGAAAATACCCCTATTAGAAAATATTATTTCCACACAAGAATTCAAAATTTTCCATATCATTATTCATGTCAATCGACGTAGAAATGTCAATCAGCATTAAATGTCTGGGTCGGGTAGGTGTGGGTCGGGTTATGGGTCGAGTTGGATCGGATTATGAGTAAAAAATGAAAACATGATAGACCCGACCCGAATAAAAAAAAATGAAGGTGGGGGAATGAAAAAAATAAAAGAAGCCCTAAACTAAGTCCTCTCAACTCTCGCTCTCAGTCTCTCAATCTTCACTCCGACCCAACCCGCCGACAACGAGCCTGTCCATTTCTCTCTTATTTTTTCAGTTGCTATTTGCCCACCACACTTCAGAGTCCAGTGCTATAGAGTAAGTTTGTTTCGTTATTTTTTCTTTAATTCGTTATTTTTTTCACTTTCCCAAGTCTCCCCTCTTCCTAAATCCTAAAATTTAGTTAGTTTAACATAAATTGATATCAAAGTCACTGAGTGTCTCGATTCTATTGGGCGAACAAATACTAACTGTTGAAACAATTTGAGATAAAAGGTGGTATATGTGAGATACTGTCGAAGAAGTTGAAGAGGTAAAGTGTTTAAAGAAATCAGGAAAATGATTGTACTTTCTGTTGTCCATGTTATTGTATCTTTTGCTTTGAGATATAATCTATATGTCAACTAAATTTGATGCTGCTAGATGATAAATAACACTAGTACGAAGTGAAGAATACTCCATTTGAGGCATATTTTGCATCTAAGTTAGGCAATAAACATGATGAAATGACACAGGTTGTGTTGCTATTATACACTCTTAGACTATTTGAATGCTCATCAGCAACTAAATGGCTTCATTTTGGCATCAAATTTGTTCTGCATCTTGTTGAGGGTTGCATTTGTATATTAATGGTTTCTTATGGAGGAAGACTGTGATAGGTTTATAGCAGATAGAAAACTTTGTCAAATCTTATGACATATATACTTGATTTTGGGTATGGTCTGTTGTAGTTGGCTCTAAATTTATTTAATACAAGACTATGTTGTTGTTATTTATTTTGCTAAAGAATATTGCATTTTCAGTTTATTTGCATATCTAAATTAGGCAATTAAGTTAATGAAATTGTATAAGATTGTGTATATACTTTTGAACTGTTTGAATGGTGATCAACTATAAAATGGTTACATGATTGCTTCAGATCAGAAGCCATGTTTGTTTTAATTTCAACAATTAAACAACTTAGTTTAGATATGGTATTTTATCAAACCATTGTATTGTAAAAATCATTTTTCTTTCACTGCATTTTAACAAGAATGTTATATTTGATTTCGTTTGTACGTTCTCATACTATTTGTTAAAGTATTGTTTTCATTTGTTTTGATTTGTAGATGAGTATGACACATCGATATAAAATTCCGGAGGAATAATGTGTTCCGGCCCATGTGTCGCAAGTGAGCAACACAAAATATATATCAGTTGTCCTCAACAAATTGGATCCACAGCAAAAGCATCAGTTGGAGGACAGTTGTATAGGACATGCTGCAAGGTTACCGGAACTGAAACTATCTGCTCAATTAATTCATGAAATGGTAAACAGATTGGTGGTATGCTGAAAGCGATTTGAGGCTTGGTTCAAGGTGAACCAAAGGTTTGCACGATTTGGACTGCCGGAGTTCGCACTAATTACTGGCTTGAAGTGCAGTCCAGTGCCTAAAGGTGCCGAAGTTGACAAAATCCTAGAGAAAACCCGTCTACAAGATAAAATGTTTGCTAATATGGACCGGATAACGTGTAGCGACCTGGAGAAAGTTTTTTTAAAATGTGCCAACCGTAATGATCGTTACAAACTTGGGTTGGCACTAATTATTGAAAGGGTATTTAATTCAAGAGATCGAAATGTAGGAATAAATTCGACAACTCTTTCCATCGTTGACGACTTGAATTTTTTCAATGCCTACCCATGGGGGACAGTATGTTTTCAACTTTTCATCAAATCACTAATACGTGGATGGAGAAGAAAGGCGGACATGGTAAAAGTTAATGATTGTGATATGATGACTTACACATTGTACGGATTCCCTCTTACTGTCCAGGTATACATCTATTTTGGTTCATTTTAGTTCTTCTCATCGCTCATTGTTATTTATCTCCAAATATGGTTATTACTGTTACAAATGTCATGCAGATTTGGGCGTACGAGGCAATTCAGGAGTTGAGAGCTCGATTCTCGAGTAAGACTTGTGACGATGTCCCGAGAATGTTGCGGTGGTCTGGCACGAAACAACCTCATTCCCGAACATATTCAAATTTTTTTGAGAAGACAAATGTAGGCGATTTACATACTTAATTGCCTTACACTTCGCAATATATATTTTTTCATTTCGCCTATTTTTCTTCTCCTGTAAGTGCACTTGTGGACAACGCTGCAAGCAACTGTTGCAGAAGAATTGCAGTCGTACTTCGTTGATCTAGTTTCGTTGGAAGACGCAGCCGACCCTGTTCTAGATGGTCTTGTTGCTCAATCAATAGAAATACAAGTTTGTCCAGTTGAAGATGATGTCATACGAAACGATGACAACAACCATCGACCAAATAAATCCCAGAGAGACAACAAAGGTGGACCTCGTCATCGAAGTTTGCATCACGTTAAAGGCAGAGAAGAAGAGCATGGGGATCCGATCGTTGAAAGACTTGTGTCTTTAGATGAGATAAGAGTTATCTTAACTGAACAACGGGAGGCATTTGAGAACAAGATGGAGGATTTGAGACTGAAATGAACACAAGATTCGCTAGTCTCCAAAATGATCTGGGAGGTCATGTGTGTGGTTTGAGAAATCATGTCACTGATGAGATGAATGTTTTTCGACGAAGGTTTGATGAAGTTGCTACAGAAATTGGACAACACAATGTTGGTACTGAGTATGGTGGATTTGGTCATGACGATCGCAATGGAGACGAGCCCCGACATGATATTTTCACTCCCAATATTTCTGCGGACAGACAGGATGGCGGAGAGGCAACCGAACCAGTTGTTTGCAATATCCCTGATGTGTCCATAACATCGGGAGGTAGGGTTGGAGTACTTGGGTCAGTATATGTTGCTTATGATATTGTGAAAGAGGCACCATCCGTTGTACCTACAGTTGGTGTGATCATTGATGATCAACTGGTTCATGATAGCGTCATTTCTGGACCTTCGATGGCAGCTGATCCACCTACACGTAGACCTCGATCGTTGAGGCTGAAGAAGGGTAGTGCAAATACAAAGACGCCATACACCCGATCTGGTTGCAATAGGGGTAAGAGGGATGCGTAGAATTTAGAGGTTCGCCTATTTTGATTTATATGGTGGTTTTTCAATATGTATTTTGGTTTATGTCGTGGTACGGAAAATGTATTTTGGTTTAGACAGTGGTTTGCATATTTTTGTTTATATGGTGGTATGTAATATTTTGTGGATGTAAACAGGTGGTTTATAAGTTAGTGACATGTTCCGAATGTTGTATGTTGAAAATAGTTTATAACTTTATTATCTCATATAGTAGAGTAGAAGATGCCAATGTTCTAATGAAATGTGGAGAAATACTATACTTTAGTTGAAATGTCGTTCTATACAAATGTACTGTCAAGTGTCCAGATTAGCAGATATTTAATGTCGAGAACTACACGTCAAATGTCAAGAAATGAGTGAAATGTCAATAAATATATTGTTTCAATATAAATGTTGACGTCCCTTATATTTTTATTTCAATAATATGTGAACATATGTGTCATTCTGTGTGATCATGTATGTGGAAATAAAATAAATTTCGTACTACTTAGCAGTTAGTAAGGGAAAATTGATTAACTCGGTTAGCTTTAATAAATTAAATAAATTTAGCGAACATTTTTTTTTTCAATATAAAATTTGAATTGTACAAAACATTAATTTATTTTTTTTGTGAATATAAAATTTTAATGGAACAAAATGAATTAAAAAGAAATTTATAATTTGTCAAAAATCAAAAACAGCCATATACAACAGCCATATCTTAAAACAGCATACCCCCCCATTTGGTATCAGAGCAAAAAAGGAAGTAGTGATCGGGATAGAAAAAAGTATAATTCTTAGAATCTTTAGAAAATTCTTATTTGTTTTATGATTTTTAGAATTTTACTTGTAGATTTAGAAAAAATATTCTATAATTTTACATTTTATAAAGAAATAGAAGAGATTTTTGAATACGGTATAGAATTAATTTCTTTTGAAAAATATAAATTTATAGACTATTTATTTGCTATCTTACAAGTAACTAAAGATTTACATCCAGAATTAAAAGAACAGATTTTATATAGATCTTTAATTTCAGAATTTAGGGAAGAATATTTTATAAATAGTTTTGACCAGATATTTATATCAGATTTAGAAATAAGGATTGAATTAGATAATATAAATAATAATTATTTATCAGATAATACAAATTATTCATTAGATTCTTTTTATTATTCAGAATAGACCTTTAAAAATATTTTTATAACAGAATATATTTATTATTATTTAGAACTCTGGACATCAATAGAAAGCTTGAATTCTTAGATTTAGAAATTTTAAGAAATACTAGTAAAAAAGTACAAACTATTGATAATAATATAATTAAGTGTAATTTAGATAATAAACATAAATTACATAGTTTATTTTCAGAAGAACCAAGTCAGAATTGTTTAGTAGACCTAATCATAAATTTATCAAGAAATTTAGAAATAGAAAATAAAAAACAAAATAGTTATTTAGAAATTATAAAAGAAAATACTACGGCTAGAGACCAAGAAATTAAGAATATAAAAGAATCTTTAGATTATATTAAAAACCAAAATTCAAGTATTTTAGAAAAATTGGCTAAATTAGAAAAAATACCATCTAAGGTAGATTTAACAGAAATAAAAAGAACTGTCTGAATTATTGTATCGTTCTTCCTTTGAATCTTCATCTTCATCTTTATCTGAAAGTCTGGAGTTACAAGCTTCATCTTTTTCTTTCTGATCTGTACATTCTGCAATTTCTTTTTCTTCTTCATGGTTCTTTTTTAATATTGTCTCAAATGCTTGGTTAACTGCTTCTCTTATTTGTTCTTTTAGTCCTTCATCATTTTTCTTCTTCTTAATCTTTTTCTTTTTTTTAGAAAAAGTACCTTCATCTTTTTTAGATTGTTTTTGAAGTTCTTCAATTTTTTCAAAGATCTTTTCTAAAGAAGCGGTATCTGGATTAGGATCTTGTGATTCTTGAAAAAATAAACATTCTTGACTATCTTGGACTACCATTTTTTCTTTTCCCTTACTGGATTGAATTTCTTGGACTTGTGAAAGTTCTGGATTATTTGAAAAGTGTTCTGAAGAAAAATGTTCTGGTGGACTATACTTTATTAAATAATCAAATTTTTCACTGGGCTGTCCTAAAAGATCCCAAATTTCTTTACCTTTTTCTGTAGCAGATTTATCAGTCTGCTGAGTCTGATTGTCTAATTTAGTAGAAGAATCAACAGTCCCCTGAGTCGTTGGGTTTTTGGTAAGTCCACAACCTTTAACGGATTTGATGAGTCTTTACCAGCTACCGTTTGGGCTGGACTAGCTATGGATTTCTTGGGCTCCATAGTACCTGTTGGATAATGGACTTTTAAATCCAAAATCTCCTTTTCTAGTTGGGCCACTTTCTTTTGGAGTTGAGTTCTTTCTAGTGAAAGGTCTTGATTTGCTTCATTGATAACTTTAAAATTTCTCTGCATACATTCACAATGTTGGCAGAAAATATTCTGGTCTTTGCTTGGAGAAAATCTAATGGAGGGTCTGAGTAATTCTTCAAGGAAGGAGATAAATAAAAATTTATTCCTATCTGTTGTCTTACAACATCTAATGCTTCTTGAAAATTTGTAAAACCTTTGTAAAGAGGTTCTGGAAAATTTTTAATACAATCTAAAACTTCTAACCAAGAATGGAAAATTCCTGGAGTTCTTCCTTTAATAACAGCATAAAATTTAAACCTTTGCTTGTTCTGACTAAAATGTTCTGACAATGCATTCATGCATGCAAGAAAGTATTTTTGGTCTTTTGGATTCTTATTATAAGAGATCCATAAATTGTCTAAGATGCATTTTTCTTCTTTAGATAAAGAAATATGCGGTAAAATTTTAAAAGAAATATTATTATTAGGAAAAACTATGAGTTCTTGGTTTCCAAACCTTAGTCTGTCTTGTAACATTGGTCTGTTCTGATTAAATGGAGTCTGTGGTAATAGTCTTGATGCAAATGAATTCCCCGGTGGAATTCCTGGTCTTATAGGCCTTGGCCTTGTCATCTGTATAAAGAAATTGTGTTAAACAAATTTAATAATTTCTATCTATTATTATTCTATTTAATATATCTGCTGCCTTGTTATCACTACCTTTAATATGCTCGAATTCTATATTGATTCTTGTATTTGTAATTCTATCTATAAAATTTAACCATCTTCTTCTACTACTTCTTTTTGAATATATTTTCATTTTATTAACAAAAGAAACTATAGCTACACAATCTGTTCTTATAATTATTTCTTTTTTAGATATAATAAATAATTCAAAGCTATCTAATGCATAATTTATGGCTAATAATTCTGCATCTATACTACTTAAATTTCCTTTCTCTTTATAGTTTCCACTATTATATCTACAAATTCTTTCTGTACTTTTACCAGTGTATTTATTGGGTTTGCATATTAGTATGGCTCCCCATCCTATCATACTTCCATCTGTTTCTATGATTAGGTATTCTGAGTGTAAAGGCATAGCTAATTCTGGTAGAGTTTTTATTTTTTCTTTTATTTGTTGGACTAATTTTATGTCTTCTTGGTTAAAAAATCTTTGTCCTGTAGGAGATGTCTTTGCATATAAAGGTCCTGCAATTTTTCCTAAATCTTTTATAAATGGTCTAGCATAATTTACTAATCCTAAAAATTTTTGAATTTGTTTTAGGTCTTCTAATTTATCTGGAAATTCTAAAGCTTTCTTAGCAATATGAGGTTGTAACTTAATTTTACCTTCTCCTATATTAACTCCTAAAAATCTATAAATTCTTTAAATAAAATCATTTTCTTCTTACTGATTATTAAACCGTGTTTAATAAATTCTGAAAATACTATTTGTAAATGTCCCCTATGTTCTTGTTTATTTTTACTAAATACTAAAATATCATCTATGTATACTATTACAAACTTACTATGTCTATTAAAAATACTTTCCATTTTTCTTTGGAAAATACTTGGTGCATTCTTAATTCCAAATGGCATTACAAGCCATTCAAAATGTCCTTCTGGACGGGTAAAGGCTGTCCACTTAATACTTTTTGGGTGCATTTTTACTTGCCAAAATCCTGATTTTAAATCAAATTTGCTAAAGATTTTACATTCTTGTATTTTATTTATTAACAATGTCTTGTCTGGTATGTTATAAGTATCATCTATAGTATTATCATTAAGTCTTTTATAGTTAATAACCATTCTACTTTTTCCTCTAACAATTTCTGAATATTTTCTAATTATAAAGGTTGCTGATCTATGAGGACTTTCTGATTTTCTAATTACTCCTAATTCCAAGAGTTCTTTTATATGTGTTTTGAAATCTTCTATATCTAAATTTGTTGCTTCTATATTCTTAGTTTTAATTATGTATTCTGGATTCTTTATTTTTAACTCACACAATATTTTGTCTTTTTCCCAATATTTTAAAATATTTTCTCCTATTATTTCTATTTTTTCTAATCTAGAAATTAGATTTTCTATTTCTTGTTCTGTTATCAACATATCATAAATTTTTTCATTATCAATTAATTCTATAGTTCCAAAGTCTATGTTTTCTTCTTCTGAAGTTTCAGAACTTATTTCTTCTAAATTATCTTCTTCTATTAATTGGCATTCTCTTGCTTTTTCACACTCACAACTATTACTACTATTGCCACCATGCTTCTCTACGCACTCTGATGGAAAATAAGTAGTTTGGGTTGGTGTAAATAATGTATGTTTTTGTAAATGTAAAAAATCTTTAGTGATTGTAACACTTCCATTATCTTTTAATAAAAAACTTAATCCTATAATAAAGTCTGTATCTTTAATATTCAAAGGTCTAACCCATACGGATTCTTTTGGTAAGGTATATTCTATACTTCTACCACAATTTGTCTCAAAACTAATCTTACTATTTGATTGTAATAATTCTGTATAAGTATAAAGTTCTCCATCCATTTGTTGTGCCTCTATTGGTTTATCTGAGTATGTTATATATTGTTTTGGTATTAATTTCTTATTAATTACTACATCCCGAGTCTATTAATCCTAAACATTTTATTTCATATTGTCCTATTCTTATATAACATTTTACTTTAATACTTTTAAGTTTTTCTGGATTACATATCACCTGAACATATTCTTTTTCTTTGTATTCCATACCTTGACTATGTTCTTCTATTTCTATTGTTTTTCCTTTATTATTATATTCTAACATTTCTATCTTATTTATTATAAATTTCTGCATTTCTTCTAAACTTTCAATTCTTTTCCTAAGAATTTTTATTTCTGATATTTCAATTTTTTCTTTTAAAATTTCTAAATTGACTTCTTCTTTTTCAATAAAATTCTTTTCTTCTAAACATTTTATACATGCTTCTTTATAACATTCTAAACATTTAGCTCTAAGCTTTCTTACTGGGTACCAGTTACATAAATAACAAGCTATATTATTTGATCCTTTATATTTTTGCCAATTATGTAAACATTCTATAGTTATACTATTCATTAAATTTAATTCTTCTTCTGATTCTGACTCTTCTTGTAATTTTACATTAGAAAATTCATCTATTATTTCATAATCAGATTCTTTGTTATTTTCAAAGTCTCTGTCTTCTATTGATATAATATAAAATGAATTAAAAAGAAATTTATAATTTGTCAAAAAGTTTCAAATTGCAACACAAGAAAGCTTAAAGAAATCACGGATATATATATACATATATATCCATAATGTGTGAAAAATATTCAATTATGACAACACAACAAGCGAATATATTCACTATATACAGAATCTATCAACAACATTCAATTATCGTAACACAACAAAATGGTTGTGACATTTACTCACATGCAAACTTTTAGCTACTTTTTCTCGTTCACTCATTGTCCTCACATTCACTCCCCCATCCACATATTTAGCTACAATTATTTGTTATATTCACCCACTTTCCTTCACTCACTCTCTACACATTTTAATTCAAGTTTCATTCTCACATTCATTTAGTCGGAAACATTTCCCACATTCACTCAAAAAAGACGCTCATTTGATTGGAAAAAGTAAGTAATTCAAAATTTGTATTTAATATTTGTGTTACTTAGCAGTTAGTTGAATATTTTGAAAGAAAATATACTTTTAAATTACAATTTACTCAAAAAACCTTGTCTCCGTGTCACGGAGACGCGCTGCTTTTTTTTTGTAATTACCCACCCAATATGTTTTACGTCATATGTAAACAAAAATATTACATTTTGTTTAAAATATTAATTTTTGATTTTAATTTTGTTTAATATACAAGACGTGAAAAAAATTATATTTGTTTGGAAATATTAATTCTTAAATAATTGTACAATTAACTGTACTTTGTTTTACTATAATAAATGTGTACAATCAAATGAAAATATTAATTCTTGAAAAAATAATTACAGTTGTTTAAAAATATTAATTCTTGAAAAAATAATTACAGTTGTTTAAAAATATTAATTCTTGTATAATTGATGCAGATGTCTTTAGAATACGTTCTCTGTCCAGAACAATGGTTTTCTGTTACCATCTTTCAGTATCCAAATCGTCAATACGTTCAAGATTTTGTAAATTTTATAGATGCAAATCAACAATGTTATTTGATGTGTAGTAATTTTTATGAATTTATATATGGAGTTGTTTTCAAAGGAGACGAAGAACAATTTACTAGCAAGTTGGTACACGAATTTATAATGAGACTTGTGCATTGTGGCAAAAACAATGAACTTTGGGTACGGTTAGATGACCATCTTGCTAGGTTTGGCTTGCAAGAATTTTGCCTCATTACTGGACTACATTGCCATGAACCATCCGTAGAAATTGATTATAATAACGATCGTCTTAGAAATCAATACTTCAATGGCACAAAAAAATAGCAACAGAATACTTTTTGAAACTTTCCACATGTGTGAAGTTACAGAAGATAAATTTAAACTGGAATTAGTTATGTTGGTTGAGTGTGTGTTGAAACCGACTTCACGACAAGTTGATTATAGAACTCTGGGCATGGTTGAACATTTGGATGAGTTCCTCACGTATCCGTGGGGCCGGATAGCATATTTCGTTTTGTTAAATTCATTAAAAGAGTCACAATTGGAAAGAATACTAAGGATGCAACAGAATGGACAAACAAAATGTAAGTATGCATTATAAGGCTATCCATTCGCATTTCAGGTATTATGTTCCTATTCTAATTATTTACGTATTATGTATAATTTCTTTGTACAAAGAATAAAATTTATACATCACATTTCTCTTTCTTTACGTTGCAATATTGGATATATGAAGCGTTTCCACAAATTGGACAAAAGTTTGGTCGTCGTAAATATAGAACGGTGTAGATTCCACAAATCTATAATTGGAGGTCTAATACTATATTGAAGGAATCGGTTGTTAAGTAACTTTTGGATACTCAAGATGTATGAATTTTTTATTTTCAATGGAGAATGACATTCGTATTTTATTATTAACAAGTTCAATTAAACAAATGGATTTTGATAGTTTGTTATGATACAGATCGAAGTCATTGCAGTGCTGCAGCCTACAGAGGAAGAATTACAAACACCCAAGTACACAAATCTTTCACTGCCGGCTGACGATGAACATAATATATTAGATGCCATTGTCACTGGAGAAGTAGATAATGTAGTACCACAAATACCGGATAACATCCGTGTGCAAGAAACGACTAGTCGTGGTACATCGAGAACTTCAACTGGAGTTGGGCCTAATTCTGCTTTTGGTGCCTCCAGATATGTAACTGAAGATCGAATGGAAGAAATGTTGGATATGTACAGGCAACATACGATATTAGATGTGTCCAGTCTGTGTGGCAACTTGAAGGCAGAATTTGTTGAAGAATCCAGAGCCCTAAACCAGAATATCCTTGAAAGCCAAAAGCAACTGTTCGAACAACATAACAAATCGATGCAAGATTACATGCTATGTGGTATGCAGTCATAAATGGATAATTCTCTATCAAATATATTTAGCACTCATATGGCCCAGGAATCGCAACAACAAGAAGCCCAATATCAGGCGATTCTTCGAAAATAAGAAGAATTATTCCAGCAGCAACAGGAGCACATACAGTCTTATATTGATACAAGTTTATGTTCTGTCAGATCTTACATTGATGAAAAGAATGAGAATATGCTAAACAGATTATCTAATTGGGAATCCAGCATAGAAGCCAGAATAGGTTCCATGCAGCAGGATGTTCCTCTCCATGCAAGTCCAAATCCTACTGTTCAACCGCATGAGACATCAACGTCTCAACTAGCAGAAAGTGTTGACATGCGGAGAAAAGAAAGGGAAAAGAAGATGAAATACACACAGGCTTCGTCATCCATAGGTCGTCCCTTAGAAGACTACGAATGAACAAGTACAAAAATATTAGGAATTGGATATCGAGAAATCAATTTGGGTAATAAATGTAACTCATTCTGAATAGTCCGAATGCTAAATATTATTATATCAATGTCAAAAATTATTTGTTGAATTATTTGACAGTAATTTAAATTATGTTATACAGTGCATATTTGGACGATGTCCGTGGCAATGTTTATGGAAGAGACATGCTAAAAAATTTAATGGATCCGACGAAGGATCTGAATATTGCGGTGAGTGAAGGTTTGCAATCACAATAAATTTTATTTCGTAGTTAATATGTCCAATAAATGTTACAAATATTTATTGCATTAGCATATTGAGGTGGAGTTGAAGTTATTGAGGTAGCGTATGAATGAAGATTGTACTCTCGTCAATAAAAAATATGCAATTTTAGATTTTCAATTTGAACAGGAGTGTTGTCAGCAAATGAGATGGCACATGGAATATAACTAGAGAGGTGAATGAGATGGAACTCACCTACAAGGCTACGTCAACAATATATTGCCTGTAGCTGGTCGTCCGTGGATGAGATGCAAGTATTTATTAATTCCAAGTTCATATCCAGGCAATGAATGTTATCTGTTTCTGGTCAATATTCCTAAATGGAAATTCTACATATACAACTGAAGCAATAATGTTCACACACCTGATACAATCAAGGCTCACGCAGAAGCAACATGCACAGTCGTTCAAGGATTATTACAGTGTCTACACCTGTCCACCAAACGAGATATAAAAAAAATATAAATGATCCAATGAAAATGGAGATTATACCTTATCTACCGTGTGCGAACAATGAGTGAGCATTTCAACTCTTGTTATTTACTACCGTAGTTAATCTATTGTATATACTAATTTCGACTAACAAAAAATCATTTATTGTATAGGCTAAATTGCATAATGTTTGTACTCAAGTATATAGAATGCTTCGTTCTCGGGCATCCAATAGAATCAGTTTCAGCAGAGGATGTCAATATACAGAAGAAAGATTGCGGTCGATTTTTTGAATAACGAATACTTTCTTTATCTCCGATAGTGAAATAGTTGTCGTGGCTTAGCTGTACTTTCCTTGTGTGACTGTTGATGATCAGCCGGTTCATGATGCCGTCGTTTGAAATATGTATTTTGCTTTATGTGGTGGTACATACATGTATTTTGGTTTTATGTGGTGGTACGTAAAATGTATTTTGGTTTATACAGTGGTTTGCATATTTCAATTTATATGGTGGTATGTAATATGTTCTCGAACTGTCATTCTAGACAAATGAAATATCAAGCGTCGAGATTCACAGCTATGTAATGTCGAGAACGACATATCAAACGTCCGAAAATCGAATAAATGTAGAGAAATATCGTATTTTGGTCCAAGTGTCGTTCTAGTCATCCGTAATGTCAAGTGTCGAGATTAACAGCTATTTAATGTCGATAATGACGTTACAAATGTCGAGAACGGCATCAAATATCAACATAAATATGATCCAACCAAATTTAACTAAGAGTGAAGGCAACCAAATGGTGTATTAACTGCAAAAACTGTAGCAAGCAGGTTTATAATTACTATAGCAGTTAAAGTTGGTATGCCAAGCACAAGTACGTTCTCAACCATATTGATTTGAAAAAAGTTGTAAAATAATCACCATGAATGATTTCAACCATATTGGTTGGTGAGATATCTTATCGTGCATTCAACGGACAACTGTTTCTCCACTATAAAATGTTGGACTTTACTTAAATATGTACATACGAGAATTTAACAAATTCATAGCATTAGTTAGTTTTTCCATTGATTATGTCTTCATCAACTCAACATACTCCTGTTCTTGATGTTACTATCACTTTCGATCCCCCCGAGTCGTCCGCGGACAACTCGATCATCATAGACTCAGACTCGGATGATGAAAGTAATATCTTTGTTCCATATATTCGTCAACCTTCGAACCGCCATCGTAGGGTTTGCCTTCATCCCATCCCTTTTTCGAATCTAATGGACGAAATTGAACCAATTCAAGTTCATCGTGAGATCGTCCCAGTACCGGTCCAACTGGAAGCACATCATGTGTTGTTGGATGAAAATGTTGGAGTAGTTCCCATCGAAAATGAAGATTTGATCATCATAAGCTCTGACGAGGAGTATGACAGTGATATGTCCTCTTTGTCCGTCGTAGAGGATATGTAGAAGATGCAGTCATCGTAAGTGAAATGTTTGTGTACATATAGTAGTGCTATAAAATCCATATAGGTGATGGATATTTTTTGGGGTGATCACCATTTTGTATAATAGTTGTCTACGATATATATTGGAGTTATGACTTTCTTTTGTTGTGATTACCATTTTGCCTGCTCCAATGACTTAGGAGAACGAGTCATTCATGGGTTGCTTTTGTATCCATTACCATATTGTGTCTACAATGATTAAGAAAATTCTAGTGATGAAATAGATATGTGCTTGGTCACTTATATGATGAACAAAATGATATCGTAGTGAAATGCTCATAATAATATACATAAGCACCATTTCCCTTGTTGGTAGTTATACTCCAAACCTGGCCTCTCTTGTTTGTATCCATTATGACATTCTAAAATGAAGTGTTGTTTGTATTTAGTGAATGCCCATACAAATTTTCCTGTTTGTGCGCTATAAAATTTTGAATGACTAGAATAATATAAGAGAAAAATCACAAAAAATGGAATGAATCCGTATAAAGGATTCAAAATGTATTACAAACTTAATTTTACAACAAGCAATTGCAAATAAGTGATATCAAGAGAGAACGAAGAAAGAAACAGAAAGAAGTAGAGGTCAAAAATATATTCGACAACATTTAAAACAAGAGGTAGAAATCAAGTAATACAAAAGAAAAAAAATTCAAAACATTGATAATTCATGTTATCAGGGCATTTGATGATCGGAATACACAATGTCATTCAAGTATACGTGTCACTTAAAGATGTCGAATTCTGACATGTTTGCTTGTTATGTCCAGAACCCCCACATCAGTCGCATTTTCATCTCAACGTCGACCTTTTAGTTCTTGACCGTTGACGTTGGGTAGGAGGTCGACCTGGTGCTCTACGTATATTCGGGGGCAAAATTTCGACGGAACAAATAGACTGAGGAACAACCCAATCTGACTCTCGACCAACGGGATGAAGAACTTCGTTGTACGCAGCTCGCCAATATTTTGTGGTGTAGTAAGGGAAGCACAAATCATACAATGATTTTTCTTCTGCGTAAGCAGCTCGGGATGCATGTGAACATAGGATTTGTCGCATCTGAAACTCTCGAAATGAATATGTGTTACCTATAAGGTCGACAGTACAAAGTTCGGTAGCTATACCTATCTCAAAAACGAGTTCGTCCAAATTTCGTACTGGTAAAGTTGCACCGGCGTTGAATGATTTTCTGAATTCATCATCAATGCATGTGAACATAGGATTTGTCGCATCTGAAACTCTCGACATGAATATGTGTTACCTATAAGGTCGACAGTACAAAGTTCGGTAGCTATACCTATCTCAAAAACGAGTTCGTCCAAATTTCGTACTGGTAAAGTTGCACCGGCGTTGAATGATTTTCTGAATTCATCATCAATTTTTGGTGTCACAGTCGTACTACATTTCGTGGATGCACTTTTTCTCTCGTAAAACCATCGTTGCATCAATGACGTAATATTTTCGATCAACGAGATTATAGGGAAACTTCTTTGTCTCCTTAGGACTGAATTTAGTGACTCCGCAATGTTATTCGTCATAACGTTATACCGATTACCAACAAAATGTGCCCGAGACCAGGTGGATATACCGGCACGTTCCAAGTAAGATGCCATTGACGGTCAAATGGTTCTTATCTGTGTCATGAACTGATCAAATTCCAATACGTGGTATGCTAGCGCTGCCCCCTTGAATAAGAAGATGACATTGCTACTGCTATACCTAGCAATAAGATTTTTCTCGATATGCCAAATGCAGACACCGTGGTGAGAAAGTGGGAACAACCTCGTAATTGCCCGCTTAATACTCTTCTTCCTGTCCGACATAAACACTAGCTGGTTTGAATCATCAACGAAATCTTTCAACTTTGCAAAGAACGAATACCACGATGCATTTGTTTCCCCATCGACAACACTCCACGCAAGAGGATATATTTGTAGGTTAGCATCTTGCGCTGTAGCTACTAGTAGTGTTCCCTTATATTGGCCCTTCAAATGACTTCCATCAACACAAATTACTGGCATCATGTATTCTCGAAAACCACGTATACTAGGTTCGAACGCTAAGAAGAAGTACAAGGACCTATTATTCGAGTCGAGTTCAATGTGTGCAATAGTTCCTGGATTTTTCTCGGTTAACATGTGACAATATGATGGCAATTTCTAGGAACTTTTTTCGGGTGTACCACGAAGAAATCGAAGTCCCTTCTCTTTAGCCCTCCATGCTTTGTTGTAGGTAATCCGTACACCAAACTCACGTTCCATATCCCCAATAATACCCGCAGGAACGTATTATTGGTTTGCATCATCTAACCTTCGCATTATGTGATGCCCAATTACTGCACTCGTTGCGTGAATTTGTGCATTTCGTCGAATGTCTAGAGAACGTGTGTGCTCAGGTATGTACTCTCGAATCGTAAATATTTCTGAAATTTTTATCTTAGAAGCTCGTACTAGCCAATGTCATATAGTATCGACACAACACAAGTAAGAGATCTAGGATTTGACTTTTTAACCTTGAAATGAAACTTTTCTTTCAAAGCCTTAAGTTGAAGCCTTTTGTGTAACTGTTGTTTGCTAAATAATATCCGATTCTCCACAATGTCCTCTTCATCAATCGACTCAATTGCATTTCGAATAAACAAATTGCCTTCACCTAAACTTTCATCTATATTATCAATCGTTTGTGGCTCTTGTAGTTCGCACATACCGACTTCATCGCGTCCACACAATGCATCTTCTATTGGTGATAAAGGCTCAACTTCGACATGCAGTTCGTGCGCTCCAGCATTATATTCATCTGCAATTACACACAATGTCGCTTCTGTGTGAATAGACATAAACCATTGCAAATCCTCATCATCGGCTACATCAGCAGGGGGTATATTCATGTTCGGAACTGTAAATTTAAATTGAATTCGGAACTTCATTCTATCAACATTCAGCTTCTCGAATAATTTATGAACAAGCTCTTCATATGTAATATCATGTCGAACAACAATTGATGTTGTTCGGTTCCCTAACCACTTCCACCCGTCGTCTATGTTAACGAATCTACCACTATACGAGACAACAAATCTCTTAACATCTCCCATATCTGCATGTCATAAACAACAATACTGCCAACCACTAACGAAAATCGAAAACGAAAATGCTACCTGCATGCAATATGTGAATTGCTATACACGAAATTTCCCCAACTTACTCAAGTTTTTAATGTTATTGTCAGCATTTGACAGTGTCGAGAATGATAGTATAAATATCATTCTAGACGTTTATAAATGTCGTAAACGATATTTATACTATCATTATCGACATTTATAAAATGTCGAGAATGAAATGACGGGATTTCGTGCATTTATCATCTTCTTCAACTTCAACCACTATTTTTGTAAGAATTTATTCCACCATAAATGATATTCTAAATACAGAAGTATATTATCTAACTAAGTTATTTAAGATGAATGGTAAAAAAAATATATACTCAGGATCATTTCGTCCATTAAAAGGAAAAAATACCTTATAAAAAAATTGAGATTTGAACATATATAACAACAACTACTAAATAAAATTTATCAAAAAAAAAAAAAAAAAAAGAGGGTTCAAAAAAAAAAAATTCGAAGAAATATACT